>NC_048596.1:34380614-34680614 GCF_003668045.3 Cricetulus griseus
AAAAAACATAGAGTCCGCTTTTGTTTGTAGCGTAATATATCTAGTTTGGATACTGTCTGCCCCATTATATGGTGACTCCATTTAAATTCCTTTTATGTATATATGTGTTTTAGGAAGCTTCTACAATAGTAGGTTTCCATAAGATTTTTCAAAAGGCCTTTAGTGTTAGTTGACCTTCCTCATATCCCCTCCTTTACCCTGCTCTCCCATACCACTCCCAATTTAATCTCCCTATTCTAGTTTTCAGTTTATCTCTTTTTAGCATTAGACTCTATTTCCCTTTGCTTGGAGGCTCCCCTCCTCACTCCTGTTTCCTTACTAGGACCTGACCTCTGTGGTTGCTCAGATTGAAACACACATATCTAAAGCTTAGAAGCTAACATCCACATACAAGAGAAAACATGCAATACAATACATCTTCACTAGCCCCTGATATCAGTTACCTTATTAATCTCGGCCATTCTAACTGGGATAAGATAAAATCTCAAATAATTTTTGCTTGCATTTCCCTATGGCTAAGGATATTGAGTATCTTTAAAAGTGTTTCTCAGTCATTTGCGTTTCATCTTTTGAGAACTCTGAGTTTCTTCCTATACCCATTTTTTAAATTGGGTTATTTGTTTTCTTGATTTTTGGGCTTTTTTAGTTCTTTATATATTATAATTTCAAATACTAGTCCTCTATCAGATATGGAATTGGTAAAGATTTTTTTCCCATCCTGTAGGCTGCTGCTTTGACCCAATGATGGTGTCCTTTGTTGTGTAGAAGCTTTTCAGTTTCATGAGGCTAATTGTTTGCTAGTTGTTGTTCTTAGTGCCTGTGCTGTCACTGTCCTGTTCAGAAAGTCCTTTCTTGTGCCAATGAGTTCTTGTGCCAGTGAGTCTGGTCTTATGGTGAGGTGCTTGGTCAATTTGGAGTTGAGTTTTGTGCCAGGTGATATATACGGATCTATTTTCATTTGCCTATGTGCAGCTATCCAGTTGGACCAGCACCATTTATGGAAGATGCTTTCATTTCTCCAGTGTGTATTTTAGACTTCTTTTTAAAACTCAGATGTCTTTAGATGTATGGGATTATGTTTGGATTTTAAACTCAATTCCTTTGATCAATGTATTTGTTTCTTATACCAATACCATGCTGTTTTTACAGCTCTGTAATACAACTTGAAATCTGGAATAATGATACTTCCCACAGTTCTTTTATTGCTCAAGAATGTTTTAGCTATCCTGAGAGTGAGTGTGTGTGTGTGTGTGTGTGTGTGTGTGTGTGTGTGTGTGTGTGTGTGTGATTCCATATGAAGTTTTACATTGTTTCTTCAATTTCTGTGAAGAATTGTGATGGAGATTGCATGGAGTCTGTAGATTGCTTTAGGAAGGATGGCTATTTTCAATATATTAACCCTACAAATCTGTGAGTGTGAGAGATTTTTCCATCATCCATTGTTGTCTTCAAGTTCTTAAAGTTTTTATTATACAAGTCTTTCACTTGCTTGTTTAGAGATAGCCCAAGAAAGTGAAAGCTTTGAGGCTGTTTGGGGGCTCTTTGATAGCAATTGTTCCCTGATTTCTTTCTCAGGGTGTTTTTCATTTCCAAATACTTCTTTCTTTATTTTATTGTGTGTGGGGAGAGGGCATGTATATATGCCATGGTTCACATGTGGGAGGTAAAGGCCAGTTTGATCTCAGGAATCAATTTTAGGTGGTCAGCCTTGGCCAAAGTTACCTTTCCCAGCTGAGCCATCACCAGCGCTCACTCAAATCCCTTTTGGTTAGCCACATCACACCCCAGAGTCTACGGATGACCTCATGCCATGGGCCATAGTCAAGTACAACTGCACTAAAATTACTGTGCGCAAGTATCTCCAGGCTCTGTGTATGAAATGAACATGAAATGTGGGAATTTCCTGTAGGTATGAGAGATGTCACAAACAGGTTATCAAGTGTTGAGAGTGGAATTTTGTACAATGAGCTCAGAAATACGACTGGAGTAACCAGAGAAGGCTTCACAAAGGAGGCAGCATTTGCATTGCCTTTGTAACATAGAAGGTTCAGGATAATAAAAACAACTGGAATCCTAGCCAGAGGAGAAAGAGCAAAGCTGAGACTCAGTCAAACTAGTTGGGGCCGAGCATACCAGGCATACCAGAGAGCTGGATGTTATAAAGGGAAGCTGTATGTGAAGTCTTCCCAAAACTCCAGCTCCTCCCTAATTATATCCTTACAGAGGCAGCAGCTCCTCCAGACACATTCCAAAAGACCCTGTTCACACCTTTGATAGTTCCTGTCACAGAGGGTGATGGTGACCTAATTTGGGAATACTTTCTCTGTCATCCCCAGAAATACAAAGACCCGGTGCTGTGATATCTGTTATCTATCTATCTATCTATCTATCTATCTATCTATCTATCTATCTTCTATTTTTGCCCTTCAGTTCATACTGCTCAGAGTATGAGGCCTCCTGCACCTAGCTGAGCCCCAACTCGTTGAGTATCAATTTTACATCTTTTCCCCTGGTTGAAAGATTTCAGTTATTTTTTTTTAATTATTCTGAATCTTATGTGTTAAAAAGGCAACTCTGGTTACTCCATTCCTATTTCTGAGCAAATACTGGCCATAGATGCAGTGAAGGACCAGGATGAACTTGGTGAAGATTCAGAGAGTGAAGATGATGAGGCTGAGACAGGCTC
The DNA here is from genome assembly GCF_003668045.3 of Cricetulus griseus. NCBI lineage: Eukaryota > Metazoa > Chordata > Mammalia > Rodentia > Cricetidae > Cricetulus > Cricetulus griseus. The sequence goes on from NC_048596.1 coordinate 34,383,301, forward strand.
AGTGCAGAGAGGGGTGTGCAGTGTCCTCTGTGATCTCTTCCTGACTCTATCTCCAGTGGTCACCAGCTCTTTCTTCAGCACCTTAGTGATGATTTGTGCTTTTGCCATTCAGAATCAGCCCAGAACTGGAGTTCAGAAAAATCTGCAAACTTTTGTGCCCTTGTAGTTCTTGACTCTTAGAATCACACTCTGCTTCGTCACATGCTGCGCAACTGAAAAAATAGTCCAATAAACCAATCTGGTCCTTTGGCCCCAAAGAGAAGACCCATCTCCTAATGTATCTATATAGCTCTATCATCTGCCTATCTGTCTATAGGTATCATCTATGTCTGTAGTTCTCATATCACACACACACACACTCATTCAGGATTAGGCTTCTATAATGAATATGGAGAATTTTGCTATCAATTACACATCTGCCAATTCCCAATCACTATCAATACTATCAAGTGTTAGAGGCTGCATGTCTGCTTTATAGTCACAAAACAGTCTCTTGTGCTTCACTAGGTGCTCTGACTACTCCTGAGAGGTGACAGGAGCCATATAGGAGTGGGTCAGGTGACCGTGATCATCATGCTGGGAGGATGGAGCAAAGGTTTCCCTGTCTCTTATCTCTTTAATTACCACTGGTTGGGTGTGGTCTACATTCAGGAGTATTCCTAGAAGATATGCCACAACATAGGGTTTTCTTTTTAAAAACCTCTTAAGAGATTATCTCATTACCTGAGTTTTCTTATAATTTACCCCCACAGCTCCAAGCAGTCACAGCTTTGTGAGCCCCATACTGAAATGGCTCTCCAGTCTGGGCTTTGTTTCTTCTCTGCCCCACCCCAGAATCATCCTGCTCATTCTCTGGGAATAAAGAAACATCTGGCACACCAGTTTATCCTTTTATTCATTTTCTCTCACTGGGGGACAGCCTTCCACACATAAACTTTTTAGAATGAATAGTACTCTGGGCTCACCTTTTTTTCGGTAATTCACTGAGCAGTTAGAGAAATAAAGCTAAAAGAAATTCTTAGAAAGGCACAAAGGGAAAGGAAACACGACATGGTTTCTGCCCTTGAGCTACCCATGAAAGTCAGCGGGCACAGATTGGGAGATATGCCATGCTGTGGAAGGCTTCGTTCACTGCCTTGCTTCGGTTATTCCTAGGTACTTTTTCCCCATTGGCACTATCATAAATGGGATATTTTTCCCAATTTCTTTCTCTGCAAATATGATATTAACAAAATGTGAAAGCTACTGATTTTTGCAACTTGATGTTATACCTTGCAACTTGACTGAAAATGAGGCAGGATCATTTGATATTTTTAATAGTGTCAATCTTAATTGTATGATTATTAAATGTATGACTTATTAACAATTTCTAAACTATATATAAATGAAGCCCAAAGTAGCAGACCTCACACCATGCCCATTAGTACAGGTAACACAAAAGCAAATTAACTGGGTGCATGACCGTAATCCCAGCACCCAGAGGACTGAGGATAGCCTGGGCTACATAGCAAGACTCAGTTTGAAACAAACAAAAATAAGAACTAAAACCAAATTATCAAACCCAGGACCCTTAGACTAGAATGAATGTGCTATGAAATTGAACCCTTATGTCTGGAGATAGAACTCAATGATAGAGAACTTGTCTAGTGTGCCCAGCATCCCGGGGGCATAGCTAGGGCTACAAAAACCAAGCAAGACAACAACATCAGCAAAACCTTTCCTGATCTAGTCATGCACTTCTTATGGGAATGCATATCATGTAGCCACAAGGAAAACAGTGAAGCAGGTCCTCATAAAAGGGATACATACCATAGGACACTGTCCAGGCTAAAGGAGGAGAGGCCTGATACACACTATGACAGACACACATCTAAGATCATTTGCTAGGTAAAAGAAGCCAGGCAGAAAAGACAAACATTGTGTGAGTTCATTTGTAAAATCCTAGATTAAGTTTATAGACATGGTATACAGAATAGAGGTTATTAAAGTCATGGAGGAGAAATACAGAAGAGTTATTATTTAATAGAGAGTTTAGTTTTGCAGGATGAAAGCATTCTAGAGATTGGCTACACAGTAATGGGAATGTACTTGCTACTAAATGCTAAACAAATAATAGAATGAAAAATGTTGTATTTCGGGCATTTTATTAAAATTAGTTTTTAATGGTCCCCCAGAGAAGGGGAAAAGGACAAGATCTCCTGAGCAAATTGGGAGGATGGGGGAGGGGAGCTAGGAGAATGAGAAGGGGAGAAGAGGAGGGATGAGGAGGACATAAAGGAGCAGGAAGGTTAAGTTGGGGGAAGAATAGAGGAGAGCAAGATAGGAGATACTATAACAGAGGGAGACATTTTATGTTAAAGAGAAATCAATCACTAGGGAAATGTCCAGAGATCTACAAAGATGATGCCAACTAACAATCTGAGCAACAGAGGAGAGGCTGCCTTAAATGCCCTCCCCTGATACTGAGATTGATTACTAACTTACATGCCATCCTATAGCCTTCATCCAGTAGCTGATGGAAGTAGAAGCAGACACCCACAGCTCAACACTGAACTGAACTGGAATCCAGTTGCAGAGAAGGAGGACTGATGAGCAAAGGGGTCCAGACTAGGCTGATGAAACCCACAGAAACAGCTGACCTGAACAAGGGAGAGTTCTTGGTCCCCATACTGATAGCTGGGAAACCAGCAAGGGACTGATCTAGACCCCATGAATGTGGGTGTCAGTGAGGAGACTTCAGAAATCTCTGGGGCCCCTTGTAGTAGATCAGTACTTATCCCTAGCATAGGAATGGACTTTGGGAGCCCTTCCCACATAGAGGGATACTCCCTGAGCCTAGACACATGGGGATGGGCCTAGGCCCTGTCCCATAGGATATGACAGACTCTGAAGACCCCTGTGGAAGGCATCACCCTCCCTGGGGAGCAGAAAGGGTATGGGATGGGTAGGGTGTTAGTTGGAGGGGACAGGGGAGGAGAGGAGGGAGAGGGAACTGGGATTGACATGTAAAACAATCTTGTTTCTAATTCAAGTTTTAAAAAGTAGGAAAAAAAGAATATCAAAATTCAAAACATAAAATTACTTTTTAAAAAAATTTCTAACAGAAAAAACTATTCATGTATACAATTCTCAAACAATTAATAAAAATATGAAAATATTATATTTAAAAGGAAACAGAAAATGCTATACTCTAATCTTTCTTGTACTAATTATTTCTACCCCATAAATTGCCCCCAAGTTTCGCTGCTTAAGCAGTCAAGACTTACAGAGTCCATTTCAGTTCAGAGTGAATCTTGGAGAAGACTCTGTCCTCTTGTCTAAGATATCTTATCTCAAGATTCACTTTGAGAAAATCTGTTTCCAATATTGTTGCTGCAGAATTCAGTTCCTTGAAGACTCTTAAATTTAGGGTCTTCCTTCCTTTCTTTTTAGTTCCCTGCCACAGGCACCCCTCCGTACTTCCTCTTCCCACATGGCTGCTGACTTATGCCAGAACAAGAGTGTAAAATATCAGAAGTAGGCAGGAAGGTTTTTCTAGATTAATCTGGGAAATGGTTCGCCATGTTTGCTCTATTCCATTTCTTAGGTGCAAGTCACTTGGTCCAATTCAGTTAGAGAAAAAAATTCACAGATTGGCAAGAATAACAGGCAAGAGGAATTACTGAATATCAGTAGAAGCTTCCAGAATCATTTATACATAAATGATACTGTAAGAAGAAAGAATTGATTAGGAATTGACGTATTCAGATGCAGAAATCCACAAATAACCAATGGGCCAAGCTTCTGGTGTACAATTGAAGTGAGGAAGGAATGATAATATGAACAAAAGAGTCAGAACCATGATGGGGAAACCCACAGAATCAGCTGACCTGAGCTAGTGAGAGATCACTGACTCAGGTCTGACAAATGGGGAGCCTGTGTAAGACTGAACTAGACTCTCTTACCATAGGTTGACAATGGTGTGACTGGGACAATATATGAGGCCAATGGCAACGAGTCTAACTCTAATGCACAAACAGACTTTGTGGAGCCCATTCTATATGGAGAAATACCTTGCCCAGCCTAGACAAAGAGCTGTGGGGGTGGAGACGTGCCTTGGTCCTGCCTCAAAGAGATGATGGGACAGACTTAGTAGACTTCCTAGGGAAGTCTTACTTCTCTTGCCCTCTCCGTGGAGCAGATGGGAGGGGGAGTGAGGGGAGAGGAAGGAGATGAGGGAGGGGGGACTGGGATAGGAATGTAAAAAAAATAAATTAATAAAAAATTTCTTCATGTGGGCACTTAGTGCTATGAACTTTCCTCTTAGCACTGCTTTCAGAGTGTCCCATAAGTTTGGGTATGTTGTGTCTACCTTCTCATTAAATTCTAGGAAGTCTTTAATTTCTTTTATTATTTTTTTCCTCAACCCAGGAATGGTGTAATTCGGTGTTATTCAATTTCCATGAGTTTGTAGGTTTTCTGCAATTTGTATTGCTGTTGAATTCTAGCTTTAAAGCATGGTGATCTGATAAGATACAGGGGGTTATTTCAATTCTTTTGTATCTGTGGAGGTTTGCTTTGTTGCCAACTATATGGTCAATTTTAGAGAAGGTTCCATGTGGCACTGAGAATGTATACTCTTTTGTGTTTGGATGGAATGTTCTATAGATGTCTGTTAAACCCAGTTGGGTCATAACTTCTGTTAGATCCTTTGTTCCTTTGTTAAGTTTCTGTCTGGTGGTCCTGTCTAATGGTGAAAGTGGGGTGTTGAAGTCTCCTACTATAATAAGTGTGTGTGGTTTTATGTGTGGTTTGAGCTTTAGAAATATTTCTTTTACAAATGTGGGTGCACTCCTCCATTGCTGGTAGGAGTGCAAACTTGCAAGACCACTCTGGAAATCAGTATGGCGGTTGCTCAGAAAAATGGGAATCAGTCTACCTCAAGATCCATCAATTCCTCTCTTGGGCATATACCCAAATAATGCACATCCATACAACAAGGACATATGTTCAACCATGTTCATAGCAGCATTGTTTGTAATAGCCAGAACCTGGAAGCAACCTAGATGCCCCTCAACTGAAGAATGGATAGAGAAAATGTGGTACATTTATACAATGGAGTACTACTCAGCAGAAAAAAGCAATGGAATCTTGAAATTCACAGGCAAATGGATGGAACTAGAAGAAACCATCCTGAGTGAGGTAACACAGACACAAAAAGACAAACATGGTATGTACTCACTCATATATGAATTTTAGACATAGAGCAAAGGATTAGCAGCCTACAATCCTCTTCACCAAAGAAACTAGGAAACAGGGAGGACTCTAAGGGAAAAATGCATGGACCCCAGGAATAGGAAGGGGCAGGAATTCCTGAGCTAATTGGGAGCATGAGGGGAGGGGAGAGAGAGCTGCCAGAATGAGAGGAGGAGAAGAGAAGAGGAGAGGAGGAAATGGAGGAGCAGAAATATTGAGTTGGGGGAAGAATAGAGGAGAGTAGGATGAGAGATACCATATTAGAGGGAGCCATTATAGGTCTGAGGAGAGATCTGGCACTAGGGAGATTTCCAGAGACCTACAAGGATGACACGAACTGACAATCTAGGCAATGATGGAGAGGATAACCTAAATGCCCTTTCCCTATAATGAGACTAATGACTACTTTTTTATGCCACCCTAGAGCCCTCATCCAGTGGCTGATGGAAGCAGAGGCAGACACCCACAGATATTCACTGAACTGAACTCTGGAACTTAGTTGCAGAGAGGAAGGAATGAAGATTAAAGGGATCAAAGGGTACCAGGCTGGTGAAACACACAAAAACAGCTGACCTGAACAAGGGGGAGCACATGGACCCCAGACTGCTATCTGGGAGTCCAGTACAGGAGTGATCCAGACCCCTGAACATGGATGTCAATGAGGAGGCCTCCTCTCTCTAGGGGGCCCCTGGTAAGGATCAGTATTTTTCCCTGGTGTAAGAAGGGACTTTGAGAGCCCATCCCACATGAAGGGATGCACTCTCGGCCTGGACACATAGGGAGGGCCTGGGCCCAGCCCAGGATGATGTGGTGGACTTTGGGGAGCCCCCCATCAAGGGCCCTACCGTGCCTGGGGAGTGGAGGGTGGATGGGGTGGGGGCGTACGTTGGGGCTAAAGGTGAGGGGTGAGGGGAAGGGGATGGAGAGGGAGAAGGAATTGACATGTGAAACAAGCTTGTTCCTAATTTGAACAAGTAAAAAAAAATACAAAAAAAGAAAAAAATTCATGACTGATTATAGGCATAATTGCAATGAAAAATCCAGTGGAAATAATGCAATTAAACTAAACTTACTTCAAAAAAAAAAAAGAATTGAGGAAGTATGAAGAGCAAAGCTTACAAATTTAATACCATAAAACACTGGCCCAACTGCTATACAATGCATTGTTTTCAAACATACAGGGACTATTTGCCAAAGTTAACATCACCCTGGCCATGAAGCAAATTGTGATACATTTTAAGCATTTAAATAACATATTATGCTAAGGTAATGGAAATAATATAGAAATCAATACAAAAGATAAACTGGATGTCTGCCAATGTTTTGCAACTGAACAATGTTCTTCTAAATATTCGACAGATCAAAGAAAAGTATAATCAGTGATGTTAGAAAATATTTAACTGATTATAATTATAATTCAAGTAGGACACATTCAAACTTACAGAGAAAATCTATTTTGACATAATTTCATTGCAAAATGTTTAAAACAACCCCAGATAGCACGCAGTAATGAACCTTCAGATATTAAATATCAATATGGCTTAAGTCCAGTAAATCAGAAACAAAGTAACATCTAAATATGTCTAGGGAGTAAGCATGATCCCAGGAGTCCAGAGCAAACAAAATTCCTGTAAGAAAAACAGCTACTTGGCAGCTCTAGAGTAGAAGTGAGATGTCTTCTCCTCATAATACAACTGGCATTTTAATTTGCACTTCAAATGCTGAGAATTTTCAAAACACATAATTACACTAGAAAATACCCTTTAAGATGAGAGGAAAAGCTGTTGGGACTACACCCAGTGAGGAAGGCAGGAGCTAAAGATGGAGACTGCCTCGAGGGCAGTTATAAAATCAGTGAGCCTCATGTCCAGTGTTCCCTTATTGAGCTTCTGTCTAGACGATCTGTCCATTATCAAAAGTGGGTTATTAAGGTGCCTTAGTGCTACTGCACAGTTAGCCTGTCACTCCTTCCCTTAAGATCACTTAGCTTTAGCTATAGTTTTTTTGTATTTAGGTGCTCTGATATTGGGTGTGTATGTTTTTATGACTACTTTCCTGTTGAGTGTTCTTTATCACTATGTAATGGCCTCTTTTTATTGCCTTTGATTTAAAGTCTATTTTGTCCAATATGAGTGTAGCTGTTCCTGCTTTCTTTGGTTTTCACTTATATAGAACATCACTTTCTAGCCCCCTCCCCCCCAACGCACATACATTTTGAGTTAATAAATGTGCCCTTACATTAATGAAGCGAGCCTGTTACAGGCAGCATAGTTTGACCTTATTCTTTTTTCCTTACGTCTTTCATTCACTCTTTGTCTTTTAGCTAGAATTAATTCAGCTATGTGCAGGGTGACCATTAAGAGGTTAGGACTATCTGCCGTTGCTTTGAATCTTGTTTTCTGATTGTTCTGTAGACCTCTGACCCTTCCTCATGCTGTCTTTGTGATTTATTTGGCTTACACTTCCACATCATAGTCAACATTGAAGGAAGTCAGGACAGGAACTCAAACAGGGCAGGACCCTGGAAGCAGGAGCTGAGGCAGAGGCCATGAAGAGGTGCTGTTTATGGCCTTCCTCACAGGCTTGCTCAGCCTGCTTTCTTATAAACCCAGGACAACCAGCCTAGGGTCAGTGCTACCCACAATGGACTAGGCCCTCCCACACCAATCACTAATTGAGAAAATGTCAGGCAGGCCTCCTTGCAGCCTGATCTTATGTAGTCATTTTCTCAGTCAAGGTTTCCTCCTCTCTGATGACTCTAGCTAGTGTCAAGTTGACATAAAAGTAGCCAGTACACTTATGGTAAATATTGCCTATGTGATAGGCTCTTTCAAACTGGTAGCATTTTAATTGTAATTGTATACAAAGTCCCATACCTTTATTCCTTCCCTTTCTAGATTTAAGTGATACATTTTATATAGTGGAAAAATTTGTTTCTGTTAACAGTTTATTGCTATTAGCAGTTGTACTTAATAATTTATCTTTTGTAGTTAAAAGGATTTATTGTAGAGACAAACTGCTATACATAACACTTATGGTGTTAGAGTGTTCTGGGTGTGTGGATATCACACTGTTGAGTTTTAGGCATTCATATGTTTAATGTTTAATTTTCTATAAGAAAGGCCTCATGATGATTCATAGATGTTGTTTGTTTAGACAACTTTTTATTTTTTTCTACATTTCTGGAGCACTCTGCCAGGTAAGATATTAACTGGAAGTTTTTCTTAAAATATGTTACTTCTTTTCTAGTTTGTAGGCTTCAACAGAGAAATCCATGGATGGCCATTTTGAGACAACTTTGAATATGAACTTTCCTTGTACAAACAAAAAAAGTTCATTACATTTTTATTTATTTGGAGAGAGAGAGAAAGACAGACAGACAAACAGACAGACACAGACAGAAAAAGAGAGACAGAGAGAGGAGAGAGGCAGACAGACAGATAGGCAGGCAGGCAGACAGAAACACGCATAGCATACATATACACATAGAGAGTGGGAGGAACAACTTGCCAGAGTCTGTGGGTTCCAGGTTTTAAACTCAGGTTATCAGATTGAGCAACAAGTACCCTCACTGGAAATATGTATGTTATCTCATTTTGTTCCTAGAATTCTTTCTTTGTCTTTGGGGTTTAATGATTTGCTTATAATGTGTCTCTTTGCAGTTGAGTTTGACTAGAACTCACACCCATCTGGAATTTTGATGCCCTCTTTCAGTGTTTCATTAAATACATTCTGGGTGTTTTTTGTTTTGTTTTGTTTTGTTTTGTTTTGTTTTGTTCTCTCTCTGTTCTTCCTGAATGGACTGTTTTGTGAAGGCTGGCTGTTGTGATGGTATTCAGTCACCCCTCTAAACATTACTTTATCCTACTTTCCTACTTTTATCACTGAAAACTTTCAGAGCTGAGCATGGTGACTCATGACTGTAATCCCAGCATGTAAGAAGATGAGCGTGAATTCAAGGCCAGAATTCAGCATGAATTCAAGGACTGGCATGAATTCAAGGCCAGCCTGGGCCACATAGTGAGTGAAAGGACCTGCGTAGACACAGGACACACCAAGACCAAGTTCTCAGCACAAAGGAGATTTATTTGCCCCAAAGACATAAAAAGGCAAAGAGACAAAGATGGGGAAGAGGACAGGGAGGAGGGAAAGAGAAAAAAAGGGAGGAGTGGGGGATATTTGCACTGGAGGGACAAAGGACAGCCTCTGAATAGAGGGAAGACAGACATGAACTATAGGCCAATGGCAGTTTATAAAAGCAAAAGGGGGAAACCCCTGTGTTAGGATGGGGTGTTTAATTTTGATTAGACAGGTTAATTAGGGTAGCCAATAGGGGGATTTTGATGGCTGGACTTAGCTGGACCTTGGAGGAGCAAGTGGCCAAATAAGGGAATAGAGCTTGGCGGCTGGCTTTAGGAATGCAATCTAACAGTTTTTAGCAAGAGGAGAGGGGTAAAAGGCAAAACTTGTTTGCACCATGTTTACAATGCTCAGGCCTGCCAGAGCCCTTCAGTGAGTTTCAGCCTAACTTAGGCTATAGAGGGAAATCGTATTTCAGAGAGGGTTTTTTTTATATTTTTTGGGGAGGGGGCAATGTTCTTTCCCAGCTCACTAATTTTTCTTTGTAATCCTTGTCATTGAGGCTTTCGGTTGATATTGTCAGTTTGATTACTATATTTTAAAAATATTTATAATATTGTTTGTTTCTTTTATCTTGTATTTCATTTGTCAAACTTCTAAATACGTTGATGAAATTTTGTTAGTTTGTTTTTTTATCACATTTATTTGGAGGAGAATGCATGCCACAGCTCATGAATGAAGGTGGACAGTCAGCCAGCAGAGACTCAGCTCTCTCCTGTTCTACAGGCCCTGGGGACTGAACTCACACTCTCAGAGTTGGTAGCAAAAGTCTTTACCTGCTGAGCCATCCCATTGACTCTGGTTTTATTTTTTGTCTTTCGCATATGGAGGAAATATTTATTAAATATTTTCTAGGTATGTTCTGTCAAATTCTGATCATATAGCTTGTTTCACCCCATTCCCAACTAACATTTTCATTAAAATAGTGTGGTCCAATGAAATTAATGTGAGCCTCATGTATAATTTCTAACTTTGAGAAAAAAATCAACTGAAACTAAACTAACTTACTATCATACTTAAATAATCATAGCAAAAATGTTTTGTTTTCACTATTGTAAACATTAAAGTGTTTTTTTTCATCCTTATAATATCGTGTTTGGGGGCTATAGAGAAGTCTCAATGAATTAGAGCACTTGTTGCCATTACAAAGGACCCAGGTTTGATTCCCAGAATCCATATAGTGGTTCACAACAATCCTTAACTCCAGTATATACATAGAGGCAAAGCGTTCACAAACATAAAATAAAATAAATCTGAAAGAAATACAAATTAATTAATTAATTAATTAAATCTCATGGTTTAGGCTGACAATGCTTCTTAGAATAGTCCCAATTCAGAGACCCAAGAGTCACCTAAATCTCAACTGTCATGAAAAGACATTGGCTCACACCTTCCCACTATTGGGTGTATCTACCCTCACATGCTCAACTGCTACAATGCTTCAGACTCTAAACCCCAAAGGTTAAATCGGGTCATCCCATTGGCAAAAATTAACTCAAGGTCTAACATTGAACTGATGCTTGTGCTACAGAAATGACTGACGTAAGCCTTCAACTCTTCCCTTGGCTATTTGCAGACCCTAAGATGTTGTTGGTATTTCTCTTCATGTGTTTACCACAATAACTAACTGTTTTTGTATTTCCTTACTTACAATGTGTGCACACAGGAGTGTTTCTCCCATACTGTTCCCTGAAAGAAGGAGCATCTATCTTGTTATATCCTTGTGCTTCTACAAAATGCATTACAGATATTGTCTAATAAATGTATGGATGGCTATGCATTGATGATGAGCTTGAGTCAGGTTCTCATCTCATCAGCACCTTCCAGTTATGCACAGCATTCCACATTGTATCAATAACAGCAGTAATGGCTGTCTCTTCTTCAAGACCATTTCTCATAGACAAATCCTAATCATTAATGACTCACTGGAAATTTTCCACTCATCAGAACTGTATTTTTCCTATCTTCAACTTGTTCGTGGTCTACTACATAACAAAATGGGGATTGTTCAGACACTGTGTATGAGATAACAGCCCTTCGCAGCACACTCTCAGAATTGGGGAATATACATCCATATGCACACTGTCACTGCCAGTACTGTGGGAAGAATTATTCTCTTGGCCTTGTTAGGTATTTTTGTCTGTTTTCTTCTGCTTCTCCAGTATCCTTTGAGAGGATTCTCCTGACACTTCTGTAAGTCATTTCACAGGGCTTTGTTTCTTTGGTGATCACTACAAAGTTCATCTTAAAGTGTCATGTTCCCCTTGTTCTTGTAAACCTTGTGTCCTTTTGTTGGTGTACACATGTTTGATGGAGTTGTTCACTGTGGCTTTTTCAGGCATTCTTTGGTGGTGACAGATCTTCATTATTTAGCCCCAAACTCTGGGTGGGTTTCTAGCTAGCAGAAATCCTGGACAGGTGATACTTCCCATCACGAAGTCTGCTTGAGTGAGATGCTGCCTCTGCTTGAGAGTTAGGGAACCTCTAGCTGTGCCCTATGGTAGCAGAAATGTGGCATGGGACTCTGAAGCAGAGACATTCTCAGGTGGCCTCATCCCTCCACTCCCACGGGAAGTGTGCAGCGATATGTGGCACAGTATCCTGGTGGCCCCAATAGCAAACACAGAAAGATTGCCTTTGCTTGTTTGAATTACAAAAGCTCCCATTCATTCTAATCTGCAGATCAGGACAAGCAGACACAGGAACTATAAATTGCCAAGCAGGAAGGAACCCACCGAAGGCAAGATAGTCACCTCTTTTGTTTTATTATTTGTTTTTTTGAATAAAATACAAAATTTTATTTTGTATTTTTCACTTTTTGGCACCACACTTTTGTACTTGAATTGAATGGGTATTGTTTTAACAGGTGATCCATGGGAACAGGGTTTAAAGCTATCCTTTCTTTTTCCTAAACCTAATTCCAATTGATTCCCAGTTCTCCTCCCTTTAATCCTGACTTCTGAGTCTTGCTTTATGAACTCTTCCACCTTCATAACCCTCCTACTTAAGTAGTAAGAACTATTTAAGATTTGACAGCCTTAGCTTGGAAACCTATAGATTGCGGTTTCCCTAACTAACTACCCTGGTGTCACAAACTGTCAGCCTTAAAGGTGACACAGATGATGCACACAGATGTCTTCTCTGCAGTTACACAGACTGCTGTCAAGCCACTATAATTACGCAGTCAACTTCCTGCCTGAGAATAGCACCTCGTGGAGGCAGCTCACCAGGACTCATATAAAATAAAACAAACAAAAATGGTGAAGACAGGTGGTAAAAATAAAACACAACTGGTAGATAAATATATCCTAAACAATATAAAAGGGAACACACACGAAAACAGGAGACAGCAATTCATTATCAATATCAGAAACATTTCAATATCAGAAATCTAAGGTAATGAGATAGCTGATATGCCAGAAAAAGATTCTAAACTCTTAGCCTCTTAAAAAAAAAAAGCAATGATCATAAAGAAGGCTCAAATAGGTAGATGAATGAAGTAAAGAAAATTAATTCAGGACCTACATAATAGTAACACGCAGAGAAAAAATTAAAACACAGAATGAAAATTCAGCCCAGAATTTGAGATGCTTAAAAAGAGCCAAACATGATGAAAGAAGCAAAAGACAAAATGAGAGCATCACAAACAGACAAAACTAAGAGAAGGCATTTTAGGGATGCTGGACAGAGTTAATACAACCAGTCACAAATAAGAAAGAATATTAATGAACATGACCCAAACTTTCAAATACTCTGGGATAAGTTCAAGAAACCAAACCTGGGAAGTCATGAGGCAGAAGATGTAGAATAAAGTCTCGGATGATTATTCAATGAAAAGAGAAGAAAATTTCCCAACCCTACAGAAAAATGGATATACAAATACATGTGGCATTTACATTCTCCAATTCACATGACCAGAAAAGAATTTCTCCATGATATATCATAGTCAAGATGGCCAAAATACAAACGGGCTGTGGAGATGGCTCAGTGTGTCAATCACTTCCTATGTAAGCACCAGGACCAGAATCTGGATATCCAGCACCCACAGAAATGCCAAGTGACCCAGTGGCCCACCTATAATCCTGGCACTCAGGAGGTAGATGCAGGAGATCCTGGAACAGGGTGGTTAGCTCTACTAGTGGGCTCAGCAAACCTTGGGTTCAAGTAAGAAACTCTGCTTCAATATGTACGATACAGAGCAACTGAGTACATTCTGCCTGAAGAAACTTCACCCAAGTGATTTGAATTCTTATTCATGGGGTTCCAGGGACCATTTTTGAGGGTTTCATCAAAATTCTAAGTCAGAAGTTCCAAATTAAGAATCAGGGAATAGAATGTGGAAGACAGTGATGTTTTTGTGGTTAGCAAACTAGTTTTGAAAACATCCAAGTGTTCTTTATATACGAACAACTGCTATTTGGCTCCTCAAAGCACCAAAACCCACAATACTTCATCTCAAGTAAGTGCCCCATGAGACAGTCACTCTAAGGTCTTTCCCACACTCCAGCTTGGAGTCTTCTGGGAAGTTGATCATTTGCTGTGCTAGGTATGTTCTGCAAGTGTGCTGAGAAGGCACATGCCTGGGGCAGCAGGGAGAGAGATGACAGGGCAAAACATGACAGAAACAAAGAGAAGGAAGTCTGCCAGCTCTGCCTTTACCTCCGCTCCATCCTCTAATTCTGTGGTATTAGGTAACCTACTCAAGCTGGAGGGGGGTGGTGCCTTGTCAGGGGTCAGGAGAATCATCTCAGCTTCTACTGCAGTCGGGCAGCTGTCAGCCATCAGCATATAGTAATACAATACAGTAATTCTGTTCAGTTGAACAAGTGATTCCTTTCACCTATATGGGGCCATATATTAGACCCTCAGAGGTAGTATAGGGTATATCCACATTCTTGAGGGGCAGGCTGTTTAAGGAAGTCTGGCATGTGGACAGCAAGAGGGAGGATATGGGAGTGAGGCAGAGACTCTAGGCCCAGAATAGTGTGTGTGTGTGTGTGTGTGTGTGTGTGTGTGTGTGTGTGTGTGTGTGTGTGTAGATTTTCTGGAGGAAGTACCAGGTGTGAGGAAAAGAGAGGCAGTGAGGGCCTGTGGGGTGGGGGTGTGTTGCCTAGGAGACAGGGCTACACAGTGGATTATGAATGATGTAACGTGCCAAGAATTTCAACATAAATCCAAATTCATTGAGGATCCTTAGAAGATTAATCTGGAAAATGAAGTAATTAAGTTTGAATTTTTGAAGTTAGATCCTCTAACTAGATCCCTGTAAGGCTATATCAAGGTATTTTAATAAACATAGCATCAAATTGTCTTCCTGGGCTTGTGTATATTAATGCACATGTACATCTAGAAAATTCTAGGTGCTCCTTTTCTCCCATTATTTTGTTTGCTTTCTTGCTTTGTCCACTGATACCGACATGAAATTATTCTAACAGTCAAAGCAGACCAAACAAAGCATAATACCTAGCAAATCATACTTTTAAGTTGACAAGACAATGCATTCTATGGAAACTAACTAGATGTTGTTTGAGACTTTTTTTCTACCTTGTTCTTTTTGCACTCTTCAAAAAAAAATCAAAGGAAACACAACAAAATCAATCTATGAAGCTATATGAGGTAGTGCATGCCTATAGTATGTGTGGTAGTTACTTCAGCTGTCCACTCAACATAGCCCAGAGTCACTTGGGAAGAGGGACCTCAGTGGAGGAATTGCCTAGATCAGATTGGCCTGTAGGTATTCTGGGAGGCATTTTTATAATTGCTGATTGATGTAGGAAGGCCGAGTCCTCTGTGAACGATAGCATCCCTGGGTGGGTCTGGCCTATGCAAGAAAGGAAGCTGAGCCAGAGAGAGGGATTGAGCCAATATGCAACATTCCTCTGTGGTTCCTGCCCTGACTTCCCTCCATGATGGATAATACCCTGGATGTGTAAGCCTAACAGGCCAGGTTTCCTCCCAAGTTGCCTTTGGTTACAGGGTTTGATACAGCAACAGCAGCAAACTAGAGCAGCCTGCAAGGCCAAAAGTATAGAAGTGGGCAGGGTGTCAGAAGTTCAAGGTTATCTTCAGATACAGATTAAGTTCAAGGCCAGTTTGGGTGATGTGAAATCTTGTCTCCCAGCCAACAACAACAACAACAACAACAAAAGGAAAATACTGAACTATGGGTACATAAACAATAACAAAAAACAAACCATACTACACCTAGAGATTGAGAGTAAAGTTCACTCAGATCTTTGAAACCCTATCCAAAAGATTTAAGGTTTGGCTTACAAACAAAAATATATTTAAAATGTCTGGGTAATTCATTAAAAATTGGCAATATATTAAAACAATAGCATTCACAATTGTAATTTTAAAAAGTGAAACATGAGAGAAAGATGCCATATGATAGAGCTTGGGTGGAGGTATTTTTATTAGGGGAAAGTCTACAGGAAAAGGTGAGAGGGGAGAAGGGAGACTGGCCTCTGGGGACAGGAGTGGCAGAAGAGAAGAGAAGAGAAGAGAGAGAGAGAGAGAGAGAGAGGAGAGGAGAGGAGAGGAGAGGAGAGGAGAGAGAGGCAAATAGAGGGGGGAGAAGGAGTGAACAGAGAGACAGAGAAGCAGAGAGAGTAAGAAAGAGAGGAAGACAGGAGGTGGGCAGGGCCCTTTTGAAATGCAACATAGTGAATGTTCACAGGTGTGCTCTTTGTGGCTGCAGCGGAGGGTGTATCCTGTCAGAACCCTAAGGACAGGATGGTACAGATGCCTGAATATTAACAACAATAGGAGCAGTATCTTGTAAAACTAGAAAACCAGTGAGATCATACATACATTGTGAGTCAATAAAACATGCATATGCATAGAAACAGCTTAAGAATGTATCAAAAATCAGCTATCATTGATTATCCTGAAGATGTAGGCATATGGGTAATTCTCATTTTTTTCTCATATTTTATTTTCCCAATTTAAATCATGAAGGCTCATATCAAAGAAAAAGCTTTTAAATAAACTACCAATCATGTAGTATAGCGTATATATTTCAAGTGCATTTTCCATTGCTATAACAAACTGTTAGAAGCTAAATGTTTTATATAAAGAAAAGTATATTCACGGTTTTAGAGACTAGAATTCTAAGATTGGGTGGGGCCCTTGGTTTAGTCCCTTGCAAAGGTTTCATGGTAGACAGGGTCATGATGGAAAGAGTGCCTCTGAGGGCCTGTGCCTGCTGGGATAGTGAGCCAGAGAGTGGAAGGGGCCCGGTCAGTCTGACGCTTTTATAAAGACTGGCTCTTTCAGAAACTAACTAGGGCCTATAAAACTGTTAACTCTCCCTGAGGTCCGTGCCCACAGTGAACTAGCCTTGGTCATAGTTAGCAATAAGTCCCACTCTAAAGTTTTCACCCCCTTCCAATTATACCATGCCTAGGACCAAGCTAATAGATATATGACCCCTTGGGGTAGAGGAAACACTAAAACCAAATCCAAACTATAGCTCTCTCTCTCTCTCGCTCTCTCT
The DNA here is from genome assembly GCF_003668045.3 of Cricetulus griseus. Classification (NCBI taxonomy): domain Eukaryota; kingdom Metazoa; phylum Chordata; class Mammalia; order Rodentia; family Cricetidae; genus Cricetulus; species Cricetulus griseus. Next base: position 34,400,174 of record NC_048596.1, read on the forward strand.
CTCTCTCTCTCTCTCTCTCTCTCTCTCTCTCTGTGTGTGTGTGTGTGTGTGTGTGTCTGTCTGTCTGTCTGTCTCTGTGTGTGTCTCTTTGTCTCTCTCTCTCATTCCCTCCCTCCCCACTCCTTGTGTACAAAAGGTCTAAAACATTCAATATTTATTTCTGTGGGTTGAAGCAGAGCTCTGGTTTTTAAATGTCAGTGAAAACAAACCAGAGGCTCCACTTGTAGCCTCTAAGTGTGGTTGGCTTCACTTGGCTTTTATCTGATGAAAAGAAGGTAACAAAGTACATGCCAACAATGAAGTCAAAGAGGAGAAAAGAGAAGCTAGCCAACCTCCTCTTGGGTGGTGGATGGAGCTGGGGATGGGAACACTGGAGTGAGGATGGGAAGTTTTGCCAAATACTGATTCTGAGATAACAGGATTGAAAAATGACCGTTTTCCCTGCCATGAAACAAAAACAAAAGCCACCTGTAGAAATAAATCAAGTTGAATTGAGTTTGTAAGGATTCTACCAGAATTCGCCAATGGTACTTATTCTTTATGGTTGAAGAACATAGTTCCTCTCTAGTGAACACTGGGATGTAAATAGTATAGTGCATTTAAGACAGGGAGAATTTTAAATAATTGTTCACTTTCTTTTGCTCTTATACATTTTCTTTTGCTTTTGAATTCTGCTTTTAGCTTGAGAAAATTCTCAACAACCAAAAGGAAGGATCATGTTAGCCAATGAGAATTAAGCTAAACAAGAGTGTGCAAGAAGTATATCTACATCCCCTTTGGGACACAGAACAAGTGGGTCCTTATGTCTCTACTTCTGCTCTCTTGGCTTCTGCCAAACTTTATTAAATGGCTGTGGAGAGCAATGCATCAAGGCATGATTTGACATTGTAAAAGATAAAGCTGTGTTCCCATGGGCAGTGTTTGTGAGACATGTTCAGAAGGGAGTATGCTGACCAAGGGTGGTGAAGTCAGCCTGAAGATAGGCTGGGAATGGAGGATGGAAGCTACTCTCTTCATGACAACAGAGGGTGACTCTGGGACTTTCAATAAATTAGGGAAAACACAAGGCAATTAACAAACCTAGCCTGTCTTCTCTAGATTCTGTGACCCCCTTCACACAGGATTTTAGTGTGACATAAGAAAGAACTTCCAGGCCTGTAGTGCAACTGTCCCAGCCTGGGCTTCCACTGAGACTTATAACCCTTTAAACAAATTCAAATACATTTTTATTTTTTAAAACTCCCTGTACCTCCAGGCGTTGGTGGCACACACCTTTAATCCCAGCGCTCAAGAGGCAGAGGCAGGTGGATCTCTATGAGTTCAAAGCCATCCTGGTCTACAGAGAGAGTTCCAGGACAGATTCCAAAGCAATACAGAGAAACTCCATCTTGAAAAAAACAAAACAAAACAAAACAAAAAGCCTCCCTGTATTTTGTGTGTGTGTATGTATATATGCAATCTTGTATGTGTGTATGTATGCATGCATGCAATCATGTGTGAGTATGTATGTATGCATGCAATCATGGGTGTGTGAATGTATGTATATATGTATGTGTGTGTGAATGTATGTATGCATGTGAGTATATGTATGTGTGTATATGTATGTATTCATGCAATCATGTATGTATGTGTGTGAATGTATGTGTGTATGTGCACACACCTGCATGTGGAGATCAGCAGACAATTTGCAAGAGTCAGTTTTCTCCTTCTACCACGTGGGTCCCTGAAGTTGTCAGGCTTGCTGGCAAGTTCCTTTTCTAGCTGAGCCATCTTGCAAGCCCTCAAATACATTTTCTGAATACCCAATTTCCCGTAGAAATCTCCTCAGTTTTTCAGGTTAACTGAAGGGCAGAGAGCAGATACAGTTGGAATCCTAACTTTATTTTCATCATGCCTATCATGATGACCTGTGAATATTAAAAGGCTGGCGCTTTAGCTAAGCTATTGCTTTTGTCAGACAAATCACACTGTCCTTCTCATTTAATTTTGTTCCCTTTTACACAGACACAGAGCAGAATTCAAATATATGCAGCTCAATAGTTTTCCAATTCATACCCCTACCAAATTCTTCATGGCATTTCTACTTATTAGATTGACTTTTTAGAAGGATATTTTAGACTTTTAAGCAAACAGGGAAGTGTAGTACATAGAACTGTTTCGAGGAGAGCTGCAATGTTCAGTTGTTTGGGCTGGGCATTAAATAGAGGTACGATTTCTGCAGCGTTGTATCTGCCCTTAGAGAACACTAACTAATGGGTATAGAGGCTGGAATGAGGTTCCCAGCAGCAGAGAGGTTCAGAGAGAGAGACAGAGACAGAGACAGAGAGAGACAGAGACAGAGACAGACTTAGACTGATTGGGTTTTAGCCTGTAGTATACCATATGACCTTAAAGCCTTTCCCATAATGAAGCTATAGTGAAGTCTTTGTTTTCTTTTCTTCCTTTTGGACAGGGTCTTTCTGTATATCCCAAGCTGGTCTTTAACTCTTAATCCTCCTACCAGGACCCCTAAGTATTGGATCCTAAGTTCTACCAGCCCAGCTCATGATAGTAGTCTTATCATGACAATGTGGCCAGTGTCATAATGAAAGGTGAATATTTGAACACAAAGGGAGCACACTATGAAGACACAGGAATTCCATATGCAGCCTGAGGGATGCCTAGTGGGGAGCCGCAGGAAAGAGTCCCTCCTCACAGATAGCAGAGGGAGCCTGGACCTCTGGCAACACCTCCATTTGGACTTCCAGCTTCTGAACTATGAGACAATAAATCTGATGCTTCAGCTTCCAGTTCATGCTACTTTGTTATGGCAGGCTATCTCCAGCTTTCTCAGTCTCTCTAGTTCCAGGCATCTTGTCTCTCTCTACTTTCTGTATCTGGCTCTTCTTACCCCCTTTACTTCTTTCCTCTGTTCTGGGCTCCATTGTCTAGTCAGTAAGTCAGATCCAAGGAAGTCTCAGAGAGGGGACACTCATGTTAGTCATGGTGACTCAGAATTGCTTGTTTCAGGCTTAGACCAAGCTAATGTGTTTACTCTGTTTCCATAGTTTTAACTCTGGATAGTGAGTGGGCAGTGCACGTTCAAAGCTGCACCTCACAAGTGGCTCCAAGTGAGAATTGGGTACCCAAATGTAGAGTACTATTTGGGTCAAAGGAGACTAAATTCTGTACTCAGAACTAGTGACCTTCTATTGGCCATTATCTGTGGCAACCAAGCATCTCCATGCTGTTTGTATTACTGTCTTCCCAGCAAAAAGACATTTTCATGATCATTCAGATTGATTATCATCTTAATCATAATCTGTATAAGATTGATTTAACATACAACCTGTCAAGATTACAGATGGAACGAACCATGGCAATCTAGAAACTAGTACTTTCCAGGAAGTGCTGTGGCCAGATTAGCAATGGGCATCTCAGAGGCTGAATTCCCAAGCCAGGGCTCAGCTGTATTGCAGTGCCCTGACTTTCTCCAGATGATAAACATGACCTTTCTTCTTTGGGAAGAAGTAGGAAATTCATCGGTAGGCCACTTTCTCTGACTATTGTGTGTGATGTTCCGACATCTTACCATGCATTTGGTCTTCATTATGAAGCTCATGTATGCCTCAGTTCTCAAAGGTTTTATGAATACATCAGCCATCTCGGGCCAGACTCTTCCTACACACCCACACTAGCACACACACACTTCTGAGTCATCACAGAGGAACTCCTACTTTCCCTAGGGAGTTATTAATGGTGACACACGACAGTTCCCTCCTCTGTTACTGGCATATGAACTATTATGAAATGCAGTCCCGAGCTGCCTCATACTGTGAAATAAGATATGTATGGCCAAAATGGCAGCTTTGTAACATTTAACTCCATCTACATAGGACCTGTGCATCTTGTAGACCTAGGCTCTGGGTTGCAATGTCTTTGTTACTGAACCTCTCTGTGTCTCCACATCCCTCACAAGTAGAGAATGCTGTACTGAATCTGCTGTCTTCTGAAGTAGGTGGATCAAGACAAGAGAAAGGTTTTCACTCCAGGTCTCCATAGCTTGGTAGTTCTGCTGCAGAAATGGTGGCTCTTCTGTTTAGCTAGTTGTGTCTGTGTATGTTGGGGGGGGGTCTTACTGTAGTTGGTATTACAGAACGAATGTAGTCCTCCCACACCCATCAATGGACTCAGATCACGGGGAGCTTATAATGGATGTAAACTCTCAAGCATGCCAAGAGAATCAAAACCTATGAAACTCATGAATCAAGACCCCCACATGACTGATGCACACTCAAGTGTGAAGACCCTGATTGAGATAAAGAAGGCCTAGAGCTGGCTTGAGAAGAGGGGCTAGCTAATCAATTGTCTCTAAAGTTAGTGAGGGGAATCCAGGGAACCTGTAAGGTCTGGGAGGAGGCTGGAAAAAGATAGTGGCAGAATGGTGAAAGAATGAGGTGGCAGAGGCAGCAAGCAAGCCCCAGGGCAGAGGTGACAAAGGACTTTGAGAGCAGGGCTTCTTCCTTGGTGACTTAGTTTCTGTTATTCGTTTGTGCTGTTTTGTAATTTTTTTAACCTATTTACCTCAGACTAAATTATTTCTTTACAAAATTCTATGACTTACATTAGACATATATGGTGGTGGCTTAGTTTTAGGGAGAGAGGGATGGGTTTTTAGATACATACCAAGGTAAGACAAAGATGACCATGGGCAAAGAACAAAGTCAAACTCAGTCATGATGCCAGAACTCAGGAATGCTCAACACTAGGCAAGGGTCTCTAGGCCCTGGCAGTACTGGCCATTCAGGTTGGCTGTTCCTTGGTGGGACTGTGATATTAACTGTAGGAAGGCTGTACACTCTGAATCTTTAATCACTGAATGCTGAACTAGCCCTAGCCCAAGCTGTTGTCGCCAAAAATATCTTCTGTGGCTGTCAAATAGAGGAGACCAACCCCCTTGAAAGGCATGGTTTTGGAGTTCCCAGGATCTTCTTAAGAACATGTAATGAGTGGGGTAATTGAGGTGTGGCGAGTCTTTTTGTTTTTGACTGAGTGATAAGTGACCAGCTAATGTTAACAGCATCTGATGGCTGGTACAATGGGAGATGATTTCTCTAACAGAATATTATAAAACTTAATGAGAATATTTAGAAAGTGCATGATAAAGGCAGCACTCTTGCTTTTTATTTCTGTTGTAAAGACTTTGGTAGGTCCTGATCCGCCATCTATTTGTCAGAAGCTGTGAAGGGTCTAAGGTTTTGGTGCTGAAACTTGTAAGCTAACAAGCCAGCCTGCTCCAGCTCCACAGATATCCACTGATGACATGCAGCGGCTGGTCAGGACCTGGGTTGTCTATTAGTACAGTCATGGCAGTGGCCATAGGAACAGCACTTTTTCTGGAGATGATGCTCCAACCCTAGTTCCCATCAGATGTCACCAAGAGGATGAGGTGATGTATTCATACACAGTGGCTGCCAAGAAGCAAATGAGCTCACTAAGTAGAAACTTCACTAAATTGTGATGTGCACACATCTTCCTCTGCCACACATGGCTGTTCATCATGCAGATAGATATCAATGTGAAATATGAAAACATTCAATGCCTTGAATAGACTGTCAGTGCCTCTGTCCACAGGATGTGTAGGACAGCGAGACAGTTGGCCCAGCACTAGTCTAAGCTTTAGGGACTGGAGTCATGTACCACCCATGTAACCTGGTACCTAGGAGATCCTTCGGAAGCATCTTTTAGATACAATATCAAAATGAGTCATGAAGTGCCCCAGGAAAGTTTTAAAGACTCATGCTTAGCTCAAGTGAACACAATTAGACAGTTTTAGTAGTTTCTGATTATTATAACAAATTGCCACACACTTAATTGTTTCAAGCAACATAAGTCTGAGTCCTGTAGGTCAGAAGTTTGGAATGAGTCTTACTGAGTTAATTCTTACTGCATTTCTTTGGTAGATTCTGGAGAGAACTTATGTAGTGCCTTCTCTACCATCTAAAGAACACCATACTCCTTGGCTTGGGACCCTTTGCTCCATCCTTAAAACCATCAGCATAGCATCTTTAAACATCCCTGACTCTGACCTTCCTACCTCTCCATCTATCGGACCCTTGCATTTATATTGAGAACATGCAAGGTATTCTCCCCATTCAACATTCTGATTTTAATTATATCTGCAAAGACCATTTCGTCAGATAAGGTAATATTGGCAAAGTTTGGGGGATTCAGATGTGGGGAGCCTGGGTGGCCATCACTGTGCCTTCCATAGCCACCTGCCCTTCTGTAGACAGGCAGGCTTTATCGTCCAATGAGATTCTTCTAGCTCTAAAGCACAGTCATTCCGAGTTTGGCATAAGAAATGAACTTTTCCCTTCACACTCTTTCTTCCTCCTATAATTTACATTTGGAGAGCCTGTAAAGTATATTTTTACAAGTCCCCCATTTAGCATTCAAAGTAGGCTGAGACCAGGTGCTCTCCAAGAAATACTAGGAGACACATGTAGGCGACAAACTATGTTTACTCGTGATTTTCCACATTATGTAGAGGAGATTATGTATATTTTCAAGTCTTCTATAAATTTCTTCCATAGGCAAACATTTCTGGCAACAGTCATGAGAGCTTCCTTGAAGTAATTGCACATGACTAATGATCAGCTCTTTTCTGTCAGAGAAGAAAAGAAAATACTGAGCTGAAAGCTCTAGCAAGGGCCTAACCCAAACACCTCAGCTAACCATCAACACAAACACATTCAGTGGGTGTAGTGTGGCCAGTGTTCAGATGACATTATGTTGACCAAGGCCCAGTACTTTGCAAGTGGGCAAGGCACAAACCCATTCAAGCTTCCTAACTGTGTAACACTGATGCTTACCAAGGGCTAAATTTCTTTCTTGGCTCTCAGTTCTTTTCTTTTTATGAAAAATGGCATGCATAGAAAAATATACAACACATAATGCAAGCATATACAGTTGTTACCTAGAAGAAAGATTGGCAAATGTGACCCATGGCTGAATGCAGCCTGACACCCTCCTCCCTGCTTCTAATCAGGGTTTTATTGGAACATGACTGCCAATCCCTTCACATATTATCTATATCTGCTTTCAGCTACAGTGGCAGTGTTTGGTAATTGTGATAGAAACCAGATGGCCCTACAAGGCTAAAATAGCTTCTATCTGTCCTTTCACGGAACCAGTTTGTTTACTGATGGTTAACAGTATATGTCAACTTGGCTATGCTACGTGGTGCCCAGATTAAACAGATTGTCCTTCAGTGTGTGTGTGTGTGTGTGTGTGTGTGTGTAAGCCATTGAGGCCTGAATGGAATGAAGAAGCAGAGCAAAAAGGAATTTGATGCCTGTTCTTTTCTCCTACCTGCCTGAGATGGGACATGAATCTCTTGCCCTAGGTTTAAGATTTCTAACATGTGCATCCCTAGAGTTCAAGCCATCTAATTAGTGGTGAATTTACACCTCCAACTTCCCTTTGCCTCCAGCTCACAAAAGTCACATCATGGGGTTGCCCTGCTACCACAGCCTAAAAAGGCCCTCACTGTGCCTCTCTGCCCCTCACGTGTCTGCATGTGTTCTGTTTCTCTGAAGAAGCCTGGCTCTCACTGCAGTCAAGGAAGAGTCGTGCGAACACCCTGCAGGGCCTTCAGTCTTTCACCCCCTTCTCAACCTGCTCATTGCCCCATCAGTGACCACTATTCTACCTTTTGGTTTGTTTTTATTTTTTTAAAACAAAATGGTGTTTTTTAAATAGTCTTAGAACTGAAATTTTGACAGACAATAGAGTCCAGCTTTGTGTTGCTTTGTGTTTTGCCTTTTAAAGGAACTATCTTGATAACAGATGAATTGTTTGTGAACCTGGTTACATGCACATGTGTGCCACATCCATGCAGGCCAGTGAGTCTATGTGTAGAAACAGGCCTACAGAATTACGGGACATGGGTTACTTACTGCTTTGGTTTACTCCTAGGTCACCTCCTAAGGAGTTTAACCAGTTGGCACATCACAGACAGGCACTACTGAATGTGTAGAGATTTTGTGCACCTGTTTGCTGAGGGTATCTGGAGGCAAAGACATCTCAGGGTGGTTTAAGGGCATCTCCATAACATAGATCTTGGGAACTTGTTATGCTTGGCCCACCAGAATTCTCTGAAATGCTTGTTCACATTTTCTGCCCCTTTCCCTGTCAGGTTCTATACATCATTTCTCATTGATTTCCTCTTCCTCATCGATTCCACGGGCCTCCTCAGCTCACATCATCTATCAGCTACTGCCTCACTCCCCTGCTCAGAGCTTCTGTTGTTCTCAGGGAAAATAATTTCTTGAGTTTTAATGTCAATTTTACTGTGTTTTGTTCTATAAGTGTGTTCTTGTGCCTTTAGTTCTTCCCCAAAGACACTTCCCTGGGCCATTCTTCTATTCTTCCTTCTTAAAGCTTGCCCCGACAGAATATCTCCATTTTAAGGCCGTACTACTTTTTCTCTCACAGTTTACTTACACACAGAGAATTTGTTTCTGTTTAGTGTCATATAAAATACTAATCTTCATTTTAACAGATTTCTACCCAGATAATTTACCATGCTCAGCTACACACTGAGTTCATGCCATCCTGAGCTACTCAAGGCCCTAACTCAAAAAAAAAAAAAAAAAAATGGCCATTTCCATCGGACTTCTCTCAGGGCTTCTCCTTTGTACATGGAATAACAGTGTGCACACAGACAAGTTTTCCTAGTTATCTAATTCATTTCACTGACATATTTATATTGCTGTATATTAGGCTGTCATAATTTCTAGAGAATAAATTGTGACAATTCATAGGACAATATTTCTCACCTTATTCTACCAGGGTGTATGTGGCTGTTTCATAGTCTACATTTTAGAATTAACTTGTCAATTTCTAGAAGTTATTATATATATATATACATATGTATATATGTATATATATATATATATATTTTGGGGAGATTGGCTATTTATAATACTTAGACTTTCAGTCTACAATCATAAATTATGGATGCATTTATTGTCTATACTATACATCTTCAGGAAAGTTTAATGTCTTACATATATTTGGTTAGATTTATGCCTAATAAGTTCATATTTTCAAAGTATGGACTGTTGGACTCTGACTTTTAGGCTCCAGTTGGTGCATTCAGTGTGTACCCAGAAACTTGCTAGACTCCCCCACATAGATTTAAAAAGCTTTTTGGTATCTTTTTACTTTACAAATAAATTTATTTTCTGCCAATGGTGAAAGCTGTTTTCATCTGTTAACCTTTTCTCCTGGTGTCTGGTGCTGATTAGCCCCTGGTTCCATGTTGACAGGGCAGCAAGGGTAAGGGTGGGGGAACTCCCATCACTCTGATTCCAACGGAGAAGCACAGGAAATTTCACCGAAAAACCCCGTATGCTATTTCACTTTGGGGAATCATATGGATCTCTTTGTAAACCTGTTTTCTTTTTTGTTTTTTTCGAGACAGGGTTTCCAAGTGTCCTGGCTGTCTTGGAACTTGCTTTGTAGACCAGGCTATCCTTGAACTCACAGAAATCTGCCTGCCTCTGCCTCCAGAATACTGGGATTAAAGGTCTGTGCCACCCTCACCCAGCTTGTGTCCCTGGTTTTCTATAAATAAATTACATCTGTCATAAGCCTTTTCTTTATATAGTAACAAGTTATTTGATTATTATGTATCTGGGAAAAAAATCACAATAAAAGTCAAGTAAACTTAAAGAAAGAAAAAGGAAATGTTTGATGTATTAATATGGCTAATTGCATGAATTGGAATTCTAAACAAATCTTTAAACTACCTCTCATTCTCAGAGTAAAAGCAGTAGGTCCAGATATGTCGTCTTCTCATATATTACTAGAGTGTTTGCTAACATTTTCTCTGGGATTTTTGTGCCTGTGTGGTAGATTGGTCTATAGTTTTCTTATTATCCTTAAAAAGCTTAAGTACATAGTTGTGCTTACTCACTAAGTGTGAGTGGCATCTACTAAAGATGCCGTGTGTATGCTGCACCATCTCTACCTCCTTTCCATGTAAGACAGTTCCCCTTGAAGTTCTTTTAGCCAATAGGAGTATGAAAACAAAGCACTTCCCATCTGGGTCAGACAAGAATGGCAGCTCCTTGTCCGTATTCTCCTGTGTAGGCTGCTGTGTTTAGACAGGGCGATTACATGGTGGAGAGAATATGCATGGGTCACCATACTTGACTATTAGGTCTATTCATTCCTTTGTTCTCTTGTTGAGAAGAATCTGTGGACAACTGGAATAGTCTTCCTTAGAGCTGAGGGAAAATCACCTATGTTTTCAGAAGATTTATGACTTCTGATCACATTGTGTTAATAGTTTTCAGCCTCTCCAGGCCTTTTCTCTTTAAGTAAATTTCTTCTCATCCAATCCACAGGAAGTTAGTAAATTATCCACCAATCATATTTTGAAATGTTCATGACACTTGTCAAGTGTCCATCATTTCCTTTATGACACCTATCATGTGTCCTTTGCTTCTCAGCAGCTTAGCCTGAAGTTTCTCAGTTTGATTAACTCTGCAACAACCAGCTTTCCTGGCTCTGTGTGAACCCTTCATTGTGTGTCCTTTCTATAGCTACTTGATGGTTTTGCTTTTATTTCCTTTTCCTTTCCTTGAGTTTATTCAGCTTTTATTGTGATTTCCCAGGCAAATGTGTTACCTCATTTTTCAGATATTGTTTCAAATTCAATTATCAACAGTTATAAATCTCCAAATACTGGGATGTCTTCCCTTGTATGGATACAAAAGAGTAATTTTCATTTTTCAGCTTTTCTGTTTTCTTCTGTGACTTGTTCTCCGAATGATAGCTTATGTTATGGTAGCTTTCTTAATTTCTAAATCAATAAGGATTTTCTAATTATGTTTTTCTATTGGTTTTTAGATTACTTGCAGTATGGCAGAGAACATAGTATCTATCATTCCTATCCTTTAAAATGTGTTGAATCTTGCTTTGTTGTTCAGGATTTTTTCAAATGCCCTTGTATACTTAAAAAGAAAATAGATTTTCCACTCATTGATTATAATATATCTGTGTAAGTTAAGACAGCCAAATTATCGGTTAATCATTTTGTTTAAATATTCCATAACATGGCTGTGCTGGGTAACTTTATGTCAAGTTGACAAAGGCTAGAATCACCTGAGAGGGGGGAAACCCAATAGAGAAAATGCTTCCATAAGACTGGGGTGTATGCAAGCCTGTAGACCATTTTCTTAATTAGTGATTGATGGGGGGGCAGCCAATTGTGGGTGGTGCCATCTCTGGGCTGGTGGTCCTGTGTCCCATAAGAAAACAGACTGAGTAAACCATGATGAGCAAGCTGGTAAGCAGCAGTCCTCCATGGCCTCTGCATTAGTTCCTGCCTCCAGGTTATTGCCCTGTTTGCATTCCTGTCCTGACTCCCTCCAGTGATGAACAGTGGTGTGGAAGTGTAAGCCAAATAAACCCTTTCCTCCCCAACTTGCTTTTGTCATGGTGCTTCAGCTTAGCAATAGTAATCTTACATTGAACAATGGCTTTTGTGGTCTGTTTCTTGTAACAGTTTTTAAGAGAACCTTATTAATTCCCCTGATTATTCATTTTACATTTCTTTTTATAGTTATATCAATTTTAATTTATATAGTTTGTAGATGAGTTATTGTGTAAAGACATTTAAGACTGTGAAATCATTGTGGTAACTCTCTGAGACTTTAAGTTAATTACTCTGGATGGATCACTATACAACATATATACACTAGAATATCATGTGCCACTCTGTTCATAAATATATGGCATTATTATGTACCTACTGAATATAAAAAGAAAATACAAAGTAGCTTTCTGATAATATAAACCATTTATCCTTATGAAGGACTATATTCATAGTGATATGTTTTGCCTTAAAATTTGTTTACTATTGAAGTAACTATAGTATTTATAAATCTAACATGCTTTAACTTTTCAAGCTCTGATATTTTAAGTATATATCTCATAAATGTCATATAATCAATTTACCTTTATCTTTATTTTCCAAACATACTCCAGCCTTTACTCACTAACTAGTTAAATTTACATTAACATAATTATTATGTCTGTTTTGTAATATCACCCCCATCTGTCACTCCCTCCCTTTCTCCCTCCTTCCTTCCTTCCCTCCTTCTTTCTTCCTGTATTTGGTTGGTTTTCAAGCTCATACCCCTTCTTCTTTTGTTGATTTTTTCTCATTCTGTATACATTTTCATTTGTAAGCTGTATGTTTTGTTCCTCTCCTTTTCTGATTACTGTAACTGTACATTTTACAGTCAGAGGCTATTCTGTACTGTTATTTGGCTCTCAGAATGGCAGAAGAACTTAGAGCCCTGAAATCCCTCCTCCAGGTTTCTATGTCTGCGTTTTATTTCCCCTTTGTCTTTTTTAGGACTCACTAAGTACTATTGCATTATTTTTATTGTTTTTGTACATTTAACTCTGTCCTTACAATTCCATTGTTCTCCATATATTTACTCCCCACCTTGTATTTTGAACTTGCAAACTTAATTTCCATCAGCAGAGTCTTTGATTAGTGCGCATCAGATGTGTAAAGCTGTCTGCATTGCCTCCCTTCATCATTCAGAGGTTTGCACATGATGTCCAGTGTTACTGGTTGGAAGTATTCGCCTTCTGATTAGTGGTGATGGTACCCATAAACCCTTGGCTCTGCTGCTGCCTTCAGGGAGTCTCCTGTCCACACAGCAGCTGTTCCCTCCAAGGCAGTTTATCTTTTTCCTACTGAAGCTGATTTGAGAGCTTCTCTTTGTCTTAGGTGGTTTCTCGGTGAGTTTTATTAACATGTAATCACATATCTTTTTTACTACTGTTCTCAGATTTGGGGGGCTTTTAGAACTGTGAGCTGGTATTCTTCCCCACTTGAGATATAAATATGAAGTCTAAGTATGACATCTAACCCTTTATCTCCCTTTTCTATTTCTAGAGCTCCGAGGAAGTCTGTTGGATCTTCTTTTTTGAAACTTTCATACTTCTTTATCATTCTCATCCATAGCTCCCATTCCTTTTCTTGTCCATGCTACTTTCTAGATCACTGCTACAGTGCCATTTTTCTTGCCATTTCCTTCTAATCAGCTGTATACTAGCTTCATTTCTTATCTTGGTAGCAGCCAGGTAAGGAGAGAGGCAATGAATTCTATTTTGTGCTGGTGGATTCTGAGGGTATTGTCCATCACGGCAGAGTAGTCATAGCAACCAGAGATGTTCCATCTGCAATGATGGGAATGGGAGGTGGCCATGGCTCTTCACACTGTGGTGGGAGACAGGAACCAGGGCATCCAAACCCACAGTCCCACCCCTGTGTTCCTGCGACTGCAGCTAGACCGTGTGTAAAATATGCCACAGTTCCTGTGAACAGCATCACCCTCCAGGACCAGGGGTTAAAACCTTGACATCTGAACATTCATTGTAACCATAGCAAGCTCCAAACCTACACATTCAGCTTTTAATTTTCTTTACTGTCTTTCATGAACAGAATGTCTATGTGCTGTTTATGTTTTATATACATGGTGGGTCACTTTGTATATGTCAACATCTGGGATAAATTGTTGAAGTGTCTCTTATTTATATATTATAAACAGTACATTGTAGCAAGCACCTTCTAATTTCACAGGGTTCTGTAGGCTGCTCATTCATTTGTTCTCTCTCCTTGTTACTCGTGCATAGCAATCTCTTTGCCCCCCTTTTTGTCCTACAAAAATGCTTATAGTTCTAACATGAATGTCTCTCTCTCTCCATTTTTTGTTGGTACTTTGAGACAGGGTTTCTCTGTGTAGCCCTGGCTGTCCTAGAACTAGCTCTATAGATCAGGCTGGACTTGAACTCAGAGATCTGCCTGCCTCTGCCTCCTGAGTGCTGGGATTGTAGGCGTGTGCCCCCACTGCCCAGCCAGAGTGCTATCTTCCACACCTGAGTAAAAAGCTAAGACCACAGCACATACTTCTAATGCCAGTACTAGGGAGGCAGAGGCAGAAGGATTGCTGGGACTTACTGGCTACTTAGCACAGCTGAATCTGTGAGCTCCATGTTCAGTGAGAGACTCTCTCAAAATAAACAAACAAACAAACAAATAAATAAATAATAAATAGGGACCAATTGAGGAAGATGCCTGACATTGATCTCATACATGCACATACATGCATTTGTATTGATATGCATGTGAACACACACAGATATATATATATACAACAAATATGTTTTTCAAAAACAGACATGACTTGAAGGTTTGATTACATTGGCTGGTTAGGAAGCTGTTGGGATCTGCCTACCTCTGTCCTTAATACTGCTGTTACAAATGTGTAGCCACGTTCAGGTTTTTACATGAGTACTGGGGACTCAAACTCGAGTGTTCCTGATGTAGAGTGAGTGTTCCTACACCCGGAGCCATCTCCCCAGTCCCTAAACTGTTCTTACCTAAAGTTTTGATACAAATAACTTAATTTCATTTTCATAGATTTGTATGCATGTGTCTCTGTGTGGTCTGTGTATGTGTGGTCTGTGTGTGTGTGATCTGTGTGTGTGTGATCTGTGTGTGTGTGATCTGTGTAGTCTCTCTCTCTGTATTTGTGATTGAATTATTGAAATGTTACATCCTAAATTAGTCAAAAAGGACATTATTTTGGGTTCCTGATCAGGCTTGAAATCTGAAGGGTTACTGCTGCCTCCCAGATGCTGTGTGTCTCCCATACTCTGTCCCTTTGTTGTAGTGGCACTAACAGGTTATGCAAAGTCCTCAAGTGCAAGTGCCCTGCGGATGACTCTTCAGTCCCTGGAGGGGACTGGTCAGATTGCACTCAGCCTGAGCCTCACCTCTGTCAATGTGACAGCTCACATCTTTATGAAACATAGAAGCTAATGGAGCACTTCAACCGTTATTCTCTAATTTAACTCACAGCATCCTAGCAAACCGGGCAAGTCAGGGACAGTTACTGCTATTTTCAGAAGACAGCTGAAACCTGAGGACCACAGCTTTGTCCCATTATTTAGTGCCCTTGGCCACAGTGCTCATTTTCTACATAATACAAATGTAAATGTATTGGCAAAATGAAGACTCTGAAAGGTAGGCTACCCAGTCAACATCCCGATTTTACTGACAGGGCTGAGAATGATACTGTACTTTATAGGGATTCCCACTGTTCCTCTTTTCATTGTCAGTTTCCCAATGAGGGTTGGAATCTTAGGAACTGTGGCTTGCACTACCTCACCCTGGCTCCCTTTCTTCCTCCCTTTCTGACCTTGCTACACCCACCCCTTACTGTCTTGCTTTTCTTCCTTTCTCTCTTCATCATCTGTTTCCTCTATCAACATCTACCCACTTGAGTTTTACTGAAATTAAAATGAGGAATTTCAGAAGGGCAAGTGAGAGATCTGAATCATCTCTCTGGAGCTGTGTTTCGAGGCTCAGATCGAGCAGCAGAAACCTCGTGACCTCAGTGTACCCCCAGCATGCTCTGGCTTCAGTGTGCTTTTCAGTAAAATGACATTGTGTTGACAGTACCAGCTGTCACTCCCTCTGGGATGCAAACCACTACACCCAGAATCTCCAGTCCCAAGGAAAGAAGCTCTGCCTGTACCATGTTACCCAGGACATCCTTTAGCCTTGCTCTCTGTCCCTTGGATCTGCTGTCCACGTCCCTTCTCTACCTCGGTGAGGTGTGCATCCCTCTGTAACTCCCTGGTGGACAGGAGTTAATCCTCCAGTCATTTTGGGGATGAAATGCTGACTCATGCAATCGCAGTCAGAAATGGCTTTCTTTTTCAGAGAGAGTTCTGCAGTCAGGCTGTCTGTGTCCAGACAGGTAACTTGATTTAATAATGTAGTTCTTGAGTAAATGTGTAAAGACAAGGGTGTCCCAAGGATGGACAAAATATCCAGAGTAGGGTGATTACAGTGGATCCTAGTGCCAGCCAATCCCTTCTTCAGAGTTATAGATACCTTCTTGATGTGTTCCCTATAAAAGGCTCTGCTGTTTCAGGGAGTGGCTTCTTAGATCCTTCAAACCTATCATTGCCCAAGCCAATGAAAAGCTAGGTGCTATTTGTCAGAAGCTCAGTTTTAGATGAATATGAAATATTTGTAGAAGGCTCCTTGTCCCCCATGAAAACTGTGGTAGACAATTGTCTACTGCAGCCATATCTCTAGTTAAACCCACCCAGGGCCTAATTAGAACATGCTGGCTCCCCACCATCAATGTCATGCTAGGTACTGTCAGTCTGAAGCTCAGTTTTAGAGGAATATGAAGGTTTCCCAGAAGATGTCTGTCTCCTGTGAGAATTGTGGTAGACAAGTATCTATTGGAGTCATATCTCCAATTAAGCCCACTGGGGACCTTATTAGATCATGCTGGCTCACCACCAGTATCTAGTCTCCTTTTCAAATAGGAATTCATGTTATTCAGGATGGCACTATACTGTCTTAAAAAGTCCTAAGTCCCAATCTCTCCTGTGGGTGGGTGTGGTTTTATTAATTCCAGCCAATAGGCTGAAAGTGAATGCAATTGGATGGAGCAAGGCCCAACCCTTAAAGGAGAAACAACAGGGTGGGCCTACTTCCCTTTCTCTATCCTCTATTTGCTTCTTAGAATGAGCCCTAACTGATGAGACCCTACAAGTGTTTTTCATACACTAAGTGAGCATAGGATTTAAGGTTGGTCGCTCTGTAAGGACAGCAGCACTTAAGAATAAATCCAACCCCTAGTGATAGGGTGTTGCCAGGTTAGCTTTAGGCTTGCTTCTGGGAAACAACTTTTATAACCAGGGAAAGAAAGAAAAAAAAAATCCTATGTGTGCTCTCTCTTGCTGTTCTTGGTTCTCTGTTAATGAGCCACTCTTCCTAGACGTCAAGATTTGTGATTCCTAGCTAAGTGGAAGCCAGAATCTTCCCCAGTACTCCACCCCATCCTCCACAGGCTTCTCTCCTGTCCTGAATAATCTACTTAAGCAACTTGTGCCTGCCTGATTTCTTCATGCAAGAATAGGACACTGGGACATCTGCCTTACTTAGGTAGTCTCCAGTACATTCTTAAGTAAATGTTATTTTTGTTGTTGCTATTATTATTATTATTATTATTATTATTATTATTATTATTATTATCAGTGTACATGAAAGGCACAAAGCTGTCCTGACACTGATGTTGACTTCCCTTCGGCCTTGCTGCATCTGCTGCTCCCTTCCAAAGTGCTTGCATCTGCCTCTGATTGCCTCACAGCTGAGATCATGGTGCCTGCTGACCTGCCGGCAGCCTCTGCTTCTTCTGTAGAGATGAAGGAGATATGGATACACACTTGCATACATATCCCATTCTTCCCTTGGTTTCTGAACAAAGGGAATACATATATCTCATTAAATATATATGTGTATACTTACTGCTTTGTATTCAGGGTGTAAGGCAACAGCAACTCTGGGGAGCACATGTCTCTATTCCAGATTAAAGCCCTGCAAAGTTTACAGGATATAGATATCGTCTCCGATCTACACTCTGCAGAAAAGAAAGCACAACCCTCTCCATGACACAGGGCAGGATGGAGCAGGTGTTATTAAGCTCTGTAGACACATGTCATCACTCTGCAAACAAAACAGAAGAGGCCTGCTTCAACCCAAGGGTAGAAAACCCTCCAACGGAAATGAGTCCAGCTGCCTTTAGTGGTCTCCCTTGGACATGAAAATAAGACTGGCTGAAATTGAAAATGACATGGGAAGAATGAGGTACCATTTGAGGAAGACACAAAACACCATGAAGGCCTGAATGCTCTCTGCCCCCGCCCCTATTGTGCAGCATCTGCTGCTGACCTGCTGCCATTTGCATCCTTTTGTGCTGGGCCACCTCAGAGATTTCTGAGACAGGACAGAAGTCCAGACCTGCTCTGAATAGGTCATTAGCTGAGCATTTGTGTGTCTAGCTAGAGTGACTGCATGGGATTTGCTGGCAGGAGGATAGTCACATGCTTGCAGTGGCAATATAAAGGATAGCTGGGGCTGGGGGTAGGGGCTCCCTTGAAGATCCCCAGGCAGGTGCAGGGGTAGAGGAGTCTGACTTCTGTTCCTTTCTAGAAAGGGCTGTTCTGATTTTCCTAAATATGCTTCTCTGGGAGAGGGCGGGAGAGAATGCAAATGAGTCAAAGGAGAAACAATTCACCCATGCAAGCACAATCTGGGTGTGAATTTACCACTCTGAGTCTCCTGAAGATCACGGCCACATCAGCAGCCAGGAGGGCTGTGCTGGCATGGTTCAGAGAGCAGGCTTTTTACGCGCAGACAGCCAGGATGTGTGCATCACTCACTACTCAGTTTTGCAAGTCCAAGTGGTCTGGCTGCTCAGCTGGGGTCAGGGAGGTTTAAAAAAAAAAAAAAAAAAAGAACTCTGGAGTTTACAAACCCAAGGGGTCCTCCTGCACTCAGGAGCCTGAGCATCCTGAAATAGCTGCCTGGGGGCTCTGTTGGATATTGAAGGTCACTGACAGTGCACAGCTTAACAAAAAGAAAAATCTCCAAACAGCTACATTTTCCTGCCAGATTCTTATGCTCCTCTCAGTCTTATGCTCGCTGTCTTCCCGATGCTTTGGATAATTATCAAATCGCTCTCCCATCGGAACAGATGTTGTCTGAACTGCTTTGCAGGGCTAGTGGAGAGAGACTGATTAGGCAGCTCTCGATGAATAGGCACAGGGAACTTTTCCCTTCTCTGTGGTCTCGGAAGCACAGTCATTGGGCCTCACTTGTAGCAGAGTAAGGCGGACAGTTGCTACAGTTTTCTGTAGCATTTTCAATGTGCAAATGCTGGAGGCTTGGGGGGGAGGACTACCAGGGATATAATGACCAAGCTGCAGCTTTGAATAAAAAGTAAATTGGCTTAAAGACAGTGGAGGTAAAACAAAGGGGAGCATTGCTTTTTTCCCCCTCAAATAGCATAAAACATTGATCTAATATTAATTAAATCCTTATTGAAACAAGCACCCACCTTTATTCTGGAGTGGGTGCTTCCACAGTGGGTGTAACTGAAGCTTAGGAAAACTTGGAAGACTACAATGCCTTTGGTTTTTAAACCAGATCTCTGTGCTGCTCTCGGAGAAACATTTAAACTGAGCATCCTAGGCATGGTGCTATTATTGTTTATTCTATTACCAGCCACATCAGTGACAATAGCGTAGTCCATCCCACAGCAGAATATTCAAATGCCATATGGGTAATATGGTTTCTCTTGCCTGCATCTTCTGAGCCCATCTGAGCCAGGAAATCCAGCTGCTTCCAGGGAAGGGATTATAGCCTTGCCTTGGGATCTCATTAGGTGCAGGTGTGGTGGTGACCAGGGCTTCTGCTTTGTGTCATAGGATTTCCACGTGGCTATCTTTCTACCAGGCAGAGCACTACATGTGTTCTTCCTGAAATCCCAGGGTGTTCGGAGGATTAATGAGATAATCCCATCATAAAACATTTTGACATCAAAAGTAGACCTGCCCTGTGAAGGGGACAAGCTATACTTGGCCCTTAGTGAAACCATTATCCCTACACAAACCTCACTGGCCCCTCCCCTGTGGTTGTGTAACCTTGGCAACCTTCACTCTGCATCCATCACACTGTATTGTCACTGTGTCCTCTGTGTGCCAGAAGACCCTGGAGGTCAGTGTCTAGTTCCTTTTTCTCTTCTGAGAACTGGTTGAGCTCTGGATACTGTAGGAGCTCAGCAAATGTTTGTTGAGGAAATGAAAAAGCACCTATTATCATCATCATCATCATCATCATCATCATCATCATCATCATCATCAACGTCATCATTATAAGAAGAATATACTTGCTCCATAATGTTTGGGACCAGAAATGTTTCAGATTTTGGAACTTTTCACATTTTGAAATAATTGCATAGAATTTACCAACCCGTTGAATGTCTCTAGTCTGAAAAGGTCCAAATCTAATCTGAGGCTGCTTGAATATCATGTTGGCTCTTAAAAGGTCTCAGATTTTAGAGCACTTTGGATTCAGGTGTCATGACACAGGATGCTTGATCTGGATCATAAAGTTTTGCCTCAACTCAGCACGGCTTACTTTTAGAAAATCCACCTCTATTTAGTTTAATGAGAAAAGCACAGGAGGGTTGGGTATGGAACTCCCCTCCCCCTGCCCGCCCCAAATGGCCAGCTTCTGTTCTCTCTAGTAACCAGAATTCCTTTGTTTGGCAGAAAAAAATAGTATTGATGAGACATTCCTCTTACATTCAAACTGTCATTTGATCACTCTTAGAATTAAAACCTATAGCTCTCAGAATGGCCAGGACTATTTGCTTCTGCCATACCCCAAGTTTATAGAATAATGGAATGAGACAAAATTAAGTAGTTCCCATCCACATGTTATGTAGCACAGTGTTTGACTGGTGACCTACAGTTTTAACCTGGACTGAGATTCTTGCTGGTTAGTCCATGTCTCTTCAAGGCAGCAGTTCTCAACCTGTGGGTCACAACCCCATTGGGGGTTGAATGACCCTTTCACAGGGATCACATGTCATATATCCTGTACAGCAGATACTTACATTACAATTCACAACAGTAGTGAAATTACAGTTATGAAGTAGCAATGGAAATAATTTTATGGTTGGGAGTCACCACAACACGGGGAACAGTATTAAAGGGTTGCAGCATTAGGAATGTTGAGAACCACCGCTTTAAGGATTGGATGTTGAACACTGAACCCAGGAGAAAGGATGCTATGCCTCATCCCTGCTCACTGTCTCATATGTGATCTGTTGTAAATTAATGCAGCCTACCAGGCCCTGGGGGTGGCTGAATTTACCATCCTAATCTGAATCAACTACCTTTAAAATGTGTTATCTGTTAGTGCCATTATAGAAAGCCTTTTAAACCAGTTTCCATAGGTCTTACCTCCTGCAGTCCCCCTCTGCCCTTATGGGGCTTACATATGACTTCCTTCCAATATATAGAATACAGCAAAAAGGTCAGGAAGTCAGTTCCAAGAATAGAACATGAAAGACTATGGCTCTCTTGTTGGGTCTCTGGCAGTCTTGGCTTGCCCACAGTGATGAACTTAGCTCCTTCAGAATTTATGATGACCTCAGGCCAGTATTTATCAAGAAAACTAGGTCTTTAATGCAACAGCTCACGAAGAAGTAACTCTTGCAACACCCCTTGCAAGCATATAGAAGAAGACCCTTCTGCAAGAAGTCTTGAGATGACTGTGTCTAAGCCAGTGCCTCAGTTACCACTTTATGAGGGACCATAAACTGGCATCTCAATTGTGTGGATGAACTGTGAAGGAGAAAGCCTTGCCTAGACTCTAGCTCTGTAAACCTGAGATAATAGCACTGTGTTTTAAGCTGCTGAGTTGGTGGTCATTTGCTCATTAGCTCCCTAGCTATAAATAACTGATATGGTGGTGTCCAACATAGTGATTTTTCTTTCAGTCAGAGATTATGCATTCCCCAGAAGTCTGATGAATTAATAACATAGCTCCAGTTGACACCACTACCTAGTGATGTCAGCGCACAACACACACCTCACATTTGTGATGAGGCTGGTGTAAACACTGTACTACGAGTTAAACAAAAGTGTAGCCTAGGGCTGGCAAGATGTCTCCATAGACACAGATGCTTGCTGTAAAGCCCTATAATCTGGGTTCAATCTCCAGGACCCACATGGTGACAGTAGAGAGCAGACTCATACAAGTTGTCCTCTGACCTCTACAAGTATCCCGTGACAGGAGAGTCCTCCCACAAAATACATAAGCAGTGTAATAAAAACCAGCACAGCCTCCACAACTATGCATAGTATTTATGAAGCAATCGTGACAATGAGCAGTTTATGTATTACAGCACTGCTCATTATATTTTGCTGCATATTCCCTTTGCTTATAAAAATGTGTGCTGTAAAACTAAGTAGCGTAGTGCTGCAGTGGCCTCAGCCAGTGTGTTTATGCATCTCTTGACTGCATCAGGAGGCTGAGTGGCTGTCCTGCCCTGTCTGGATTTGTGTAAGCACATTCTCTGACATTCAAACAGTGATGGAATGGCTCTGTGGTGGGGTTCTCCAAACACGTTCCCCTGTCAGCCACTCATGTTGACGTAATGACAGAATCAGAAATAGATTATGGACTTTTTGCCTTCTCTTCCTGGCTCAGCACACTGATCTTCATGGTGGCTTTGAGCCCCATGCGAGGACTGTCAAAAGTCCATGCTCTTGTAGTCAGAGTAGAAAGGGCCCTCATCTGTTGGCTGAACAAAATACTTCACAGGCATTAAGATGGATCCTGTTTGTCAAAGCTCAGAGCAGGGCAGTTTTAACAGGAACACACTCACTCCATTGTTAGGTGCAATACTATTCTCATTTTCCAGAGCGATTTTAAAGTTACCTTCATAGGAAATGTGTCCCTGGTTCCACTGCTCATAGCAATACCGGGGGCTGGGGGTGGAGAAGTAGAAGGCAGAGCCACTCAGATAACCATGGTATGTCTGGGCCTGTCATGGGTGTCAGACATGAACATCAGGCGCAGGGCCACATCCCACCTCTGAAGCCCTCACCATCCTCCTTTGTCATCACTGTGATTCCCCTGCCAGCCTTGGCTTGATAGAAGGCCAGCCCTTCTCTCCTGCCACCTTCTGAGGTCTTGAACAATTCCCTCCCTTTGTTTGTCTGACTTCTGCCAAGTGTGGCTTCATCTTGCTCCCCAGAGCTGTCTCCTTTCCTGGATGATATAAATGTAGCTCTCCAGCCTTTGTTCTGATCTTGCCCTGAAATCCACCTGCTATAACTTGCCCTCATGTCTTGCACACTGGTACAAATACACACTCTCCCCTGCATGGTGAAGGGTCTTGGGAAGTAGCCTGGAAAACTGTGATAAAAATTTCATCTGAGAAGGAAAAATGGGGACATCCTTAGTCTTCAGTAAATGCAGGGAAACATGTTGGGAGGTTCACAAAGACACTGTCATCTGGAAGGGTATTTGGCTATTGTCTTTCTTTCTTTCTTTCTCTCTTTCTCTCTTAAGATAGAATGTTCTGATAAAATGAGCCTATTAGATGTTGTCATCATATGCTTGATCAAGATCTCGATCTCAGTCTCTGTCTCATGCTGGATCAAGATCCCTTTTGGTGTATCTCTTTGTTTTTGTTTCTCTATATATCTGTATCAGTTTCTGTCTCTCTGTACCTCTGTATCTTTGTCTCTCTCTTGTTTTTGTTTTGTTTTGTTTCTCTCTCCCAGTGTTTTACTAGTTGTGCTCCACCTAGGGGTGAAGAGAGAGCATGGGCCTAGGCCTGGGCCTGGGTACTAGGTCTACCCTTGCCTCAGGGTGCCTTCAGGGCTCCTGTGCAAACTTTTGTCTTTTTTGAAGTCTTTATAAGCATAGGACAGCCATGTTCCCTTCCCACCCCCTGAACTTCCAGCCTGTAGGACTTCATTTGGGAGACATTCCTTGGGTTGTTTTGTTTCACTACAAATATAACCCAAGGCAGAATCATTGAATTCTACGCTTGTCTTGTTTTCCTAGAGGCACCTTCAAGAGTGAGTTTGTTTTATTTGTGATTTGCAAAGCTTTATCTTCTATGATTCCAAAGCTTGATTTCAGTTCTGTCTTCCTTTCTCCCAACTACTTGATCTTTCTCTTTTAGAGGTTTGAAAATGAAATCACTCTAGGACATTAGCTTAATGTGCATTGCGAGCACCAGGGGCTCACTTATACTGCAGCAGCAAGGCTCTCAGCACTGCAAACTATGAAACACAGTTTCATTATAAGTAAGAAGCAATAAGTGAAATTC
Organism: Cricetulus griseus; assembly: GCF_003668045.3. Taxonomy (NCBI): domain Eukaryota; kingdom Metazoa; phylum Chordata; class Mammalia; order Rodentia; family Cricetidae; genus Cricetulus; species Cricetulus griseus. The sequence goes on from NC_048596.1 coordinate 34,423,972, forward strand.
ACATTTATGCATTTGGCTTGGACTTCAAGAGTTAGAAAGTGGGTTTTTTGTTGTTGTTGTTTGTTTTGTTTTTGTTTGAGTGTTTTGGTTTTGGTTTTGGTTTTGGTTTTTTGTTTTTTGTTTTTTCAGGACAGGGTTTCTCTGAAGCTTTGGAGCCTGTCCTGGAGCTCACTCTGTAGACCAAGCTATCCTTGAGCTCACACAGATCTACCTGTTTCTGCCTCCTGAGTGCTGGGATTAAAGATGTGTGCCACCACCACCTGCCTAGAAAGTGTTTTTTGCTTCATGCTTATATCAAAGCATGCTCATTCCAGCTGTTATTACGCAAAAGATGTCCACCTTCGGGTATTTGTTTGATGCTGGGGGTGGAGGCCAATGTTTAATGTCAGGTAATCACTCTCCATTACAGATAATCTCACTTAAACCAGAGCTCACTATTTGGCTAGACGAGGTTTTGCTGTTTGCTGCAGCTTCTGGAGATGAAGCATGAACCACAAAACTCAACAAAACCCATGTGGAGTTTATTGGGGAAAGGGAGCAAAGGGAGGGGTAGGTGTTGTGCAACCAGGAACAGAGATGGAAGGGAGAAGGGGAGGACAGGTGGGAGGCACTTGCTTAAAAGGGAAAGCTTACACATGCGTACAGAGTCCTTATGCAGCCACGTGATGCATGATGTAACCAAGCAACACAGGGCCCTTTGAGCCGTCTAATTATCTGCCTGAATGCCAATGTGCATACCCTGCCAGTTTTCAGGGGGCGTAGTCAGCATAATGCCAGGATATCAACAGAGGTGGCCAGCTTGTTCCACAGATCCCCTGCCTCTGGCTCTCGAGTGCTGGAATTCCAGGTGGGCCATTGTGCTTAAGATCTGAACTCCAGTCTTTATGCTTGCCACACAAATGCGCTACCCACTGTTCTATCTTTCCACCCCTCCTTTGATTTTTTTTGAGGTGGTCTCTCATTGGGACTTGGGGCTCAGTGGCTGGGCTAGACTGGCTGGCCAGTGACCCCTAGGGTTCCTCCTATGTCCAGCTCCCTAGCTCTGAAATTGCACATCTGCACCACCATGCCCACATGTTTTCATGGCTGATGTGATGAAGCTTGGGCCCTCACGCTGGTGTAACAAGCACACAAGTACTTTACCAATGAGCTTTTCCCCAGCTCCAGTTTCTGTATTTTTAGCAAGGGTCCTGAGTTCCTTGGACCTGATGTGGCTCCTCTTTGAGAGCCTGCCTATACTCTTTCCTTCCTGTCTCCTGGCTCTTCGACTTCAATTGTTTTCATTGCCTTTTTGTTGTTGTTGTTTGTTTTTCTGCTTGCTCTGAGAAACTGATATGTTGTAAGAACCAAAACATTCCTTAGAATGCCAAATCACAGTATTTTAGAGCAGTGGTTCTCAACAGGCCTAATGCTGCTACACTTTAATACAGTTCCTCGTGTTGTGGTGACTCCAGCAATAAAATTATTTTCACCGCTACTTCATAACTATAATTTTGCTACTGCTGTAAATCCTAATGTAAATATCTATGTTTTCTGATGGTCTTAGGCGACCCCTGTGAAAGGGTTGTTTGATTAAGGGGGCCATAACCTACAGGTTGAGAACTACTGTTTTATAGCTACAAATGGCTTGGCCTGGTCTTCTGGACTTACCTGTCTTGGTTTTTAGCAGAGGATGGTGTTTTGCAGCTGGCCTCAGCTGGGTTATCTTCATTTCCAACTGGGTACCAGGAAGAAGTAGGTGGTAGATGAAGAGGCCAGGGATGACATGCACTGAATGTGGTCTGAGCTGAAGTAAAGAGAAACAAAGGTGGACAGAGGTTATGTACTGAATTATCTTCCTTTATATTCATATATTGAAGCTATAGAATGTGAGTGTATTTGGAGACCACATCTTCAAAGGGGTGAGGTTAAAAATCATCCCTAATTCAATCTCACGGATGTCCATCACACACACACACACACACACACACACACACACACACACACAAGAGAGAGAGAGAGAGAGGAGAGAGAGAGAGAGAGAGCCACAGCCATAGGAAGAAAAAGAAGGAAGTGATGACCTCTAAGCTAAGAGCATGGTACTCTGCACTAACCCTTGACTTCCGTCCTCCAAGACTGACGGGAATTTAATCCTGCTCTTTAAGGCACGCAGTTGTGGTATGTTTCTATAGAAGCCATAATAGTCTGACACTGAGGTCAATGTGAGACTAGAGATAAGAGGCAAGGGAGCACAGTGAAGGATGAGGATGAGTGGGACAAAACACAGGTCCAGCCTCTGAGGAGCCATCAGGTACAGGTTACAGACAGTCCTGCAAGAGGCAGGAGGCAGGAGGCAGACTCAGCCAACCACACTGCCATGCTTCCTCTAACCAGGTCAACCACCTCTTAACAGTCAATGCATTAGCTAGGAATTCATCCATGCACTAACGTACTGATGAAGCTCAAGTTTCCATGGTCCCATGGTCTTTCAATAGTGCCATCAGCTGTGGGGCAAGCTGTTTGTCTTTTACTCTTTGGATTCTTTATTCTTTGGGGCGGGTGGGAGTGGGGGTGGAGAGGCTTCCACCAAACTCCCAGATAAATCACACATGGAAGCTTTTTATTACTTACAAACGCCTGACCTTAGCTTGGCTTGTTTCTAGCCAGCTTTTCTTAACTTAAATTATCCCAACTACCTTTTCCTTCTGGGCTTTTTCCTTTTCTTACTTCACTTTTCCTCCTTGGCTAGCTGTGTAGCCAGGTGACTGACTGCTGATGTCTTCCTCTCCTTGTTCTAGCTTGCTCCTCTCTTTCAGATTTCTCCTATTGATTTTTTCTGGCTGCGAGCCCCACCCATCCTTTCTCCTGGCTCACTACTGGCCATGCAACTCTTTATCAGATCATCAGGTATTTTAGACAGGCAAAGAATCACAGCTTCACAGAGTTAAACAAATGCAGCATAAACAAAAGCAACACACCTTAACATCACTAAACAAATGTTCCAGAGCATAAACAAATGTAACACACCTTAAAATAATATTCTACAGCACCAACCCTTCAACACAGTAGCTTTTGGTGTCATTGTATATCCAAACCATAGCAGCTTGATAATGTCAAATAGAAGTGCCAAGGACGTTCATATACATTGTTCTACATGCATTGCCTTGAGCTGCCAGCATTCTGGACTTGGCCTGTATGAAATGGACACTTTTCATTATCATTTCCAAGATGGACAAAAAGATACACAGAATGACAAAAGGGCTTCTCTGAATCTACGGAAACTATAATCTACTTGAGTGTCCAAGCTCCAGGAACTCATCACCCCTGTGTGGTAAAGACCCTTTCATGTTTGTCTTGATCCATGAGGTGAGATGTGACAGAATCTTGCTGTGAAACCACTGCTTTATTTATGACTGTATTTTGAACACAGTTTCGGTTTTAACTAGCTGGAGTCAAAGAGCCCTTATGAGTTGCAGCTCTAGCTCTGAGATTAAGCACTATAGCAAAGTGGCTATTAAAATAGAATTACATAAAATCTTTGACTCAGCATTCCCTTTCCTGGGACTTCATCTTTTGGAAATAAAAGGACAAGTCACATAAAATGCACTGTTAAGAATGATTAATGTAGATTTGTTTATGGTGTGGGGGGGCATAAAGAGAAAAAGTGGATGTCAGTCATTGGAAAATAGATAAACCAAGTAGTTATATGAAAACAATAGACTATTATACAGCCATTAAAATGATGATCTAGGTGCATATGACATAGCTGGAAAGAATTCCACAAAGTATTGTGCAGTGAAAAACAGAAGGTTCAGGTAAGTGTATATAACAGGAGCCTTGTTTACATGCTGAGGACAAAATCCTTTATTTCACATTCCATAACCACAAAAAAAGGTGTTAAATAATACTAGCAAACAAATTCAAATTTTAAACAAACATAAAATCTTAAAAATACTTTTTTAAAAAAATTGCTGCCAAATATTGTTGGCTAATGTCTATCATGAGAGGAAATAGTTCAGTCATCACCCCCAAAACTAGTGGTATTCTTAATGAGAAGCCCTAAATCTTTCAAATAAAATCAGAGCTGTAATTTGATATTGCACTACAAGTTCTAACCTAGATGTGGGAGACAGAGAAAGAAACCAGAACTATCAGGATAGAGAGAATGGAATCACTAATCATGGTCACAATGATCATATGCCCAGAGGAAAGAAGAGCTAACTGCTACGATTCCACAATCAAAAACAGTACTCAGAGTGTGAGGGCAAAGAGGCAATGACAACAGTAGCTTTCATACACACATTCATATGTGCCATCATCTAAGAGACCATCACATGACTGTAGCAACCACCACAGGCATAAGAATAAGCAGGCATAAGAATAAGCAGAAGCCACAGGGCTTTTAAAGAAATTTTACTCTATAAGAGCTAAAAAGACTTTAAAGGGATAGAATTTCCATAAGCTACTTTAAATGTAATCTTGAATAAAAAACAAAAAACAATATATTTTATAAGAAACTGGACAATATCAGTCTTAAGTTCCATGGATAATAAATCAGATCACCAGGAAATACCTGAAAAAAAAAAGAACACCAGTGGCCAAGAAAATTATATGCTAGAAATTATGGTATGAAATGATAGTGAAAAAGTGTCCATTTCACACAGGCCAAGTCCAGAATGCTGGCAGCTAAAGGCAATGCATCTAGAACAATGTATATGAATGTCCTTGGCACTATGAAAATAGTATGCTAAGAATATATGAGCAGACTTATGAAATGGAACAGAAAGCCCTTAAAAATATGTCTATACAGAGATCTGAAGTCAGTGTATGACAAAGAAAATATCCCAGTCAGTGGTGAAACTATTCAGTATATGGTTCTGGAGAAACTGGAACCTCACCTACATAAATGGGTGCATGGGTTAGTGCAAATGGTAGGATTGTTTCTAAATGATAATTATTTAAATATAGAAAATCAAACTATGAGAGTTAGCTAAACACACTGGAGAATTCTCACCTTGGAGTAATTGGGATTTTAATAACTGTGCTCATTTAGATATCTCAGAAAAAAAGGGACTTGTAAATTCAACTTTAAAAAATAGAGATCTCAGAAATAGCAAGAGCATTGCAGAGCAAGAGGGCAGATGAGGAGTTACACCTGGGAGACTGGCAGAAGTCAAGGCAAAAAGCCACCAGCAGAGAGATGAGAGAAAGAGCTACAGAGAACAGAAGCCAAGATGAAGTCATCTGGTGCCCAGTAACACCAAACTTCTCAGGGTGAGTTCTACCTGCTGGGAAGCCTGAGTATACACTCTGTGATTAAGAGTCAGAGAGATGGACCCTGCTGCTGCTAGAACCTAAATCCAATGGAATTATCTGGGAAAAGCAAGTGGAGCATAGCAGACTGCAGTCACAGCCCCAGAAAGGGGGCACGGTAGTGGAAAGTCAGAGCTGTGTAACACCTACTCCTCACCCTTGCCCGGATGAACGAGAGATGAAGCACAGGCTGCATGGCTGGAACTTGGAACAGACCCCAGTCACACAGGTTGTGGAGATAGAAGCTAAAGAATCCTAAGGGGGTTTGGTCCTGAAAGACCCCCAATGTCCTACTCTGATTCCGCCCCCCATTCCCAGGCTTCAATGAGCACTATGGGATGGCAGGAAGCTTCTTGCTGACCTTGATTCAGTACCCTGATGGACTCAGGAAAGATAAACACAGTAGGCAAGTCCTCCACACCCACTCACAACTTCAGTGACAGGATACCCGGCAGAGACCAGTTGACTCCCAATGCACTAGTCAGGATTGTAATTTGTAACTAGGAGGTATAAGCCAGGGAATTCTGGCCGAGGGTAGGCTTCAACCACGAAATTGCTGACTCTGGAAGGCTACCTGACATAACTTGTACCACACCCTCTTTGGGAACTGATTGAAAAACAAACAAACAAAAAAAGACCACAAAGGGAGAAAGAGAAAAAGATGTCTTCCTGATCAGGAAAAATACTGGGATCACAGGTTTGTTTGTGTTGTTTGTTTTAGTTTTTCCATTTTACTTCATCTTATTGCTCAATTTTTACTTTTTTGTTTTTTTTATTTTTAATTTAATTATTTACACTTTTGTACTTTGATTATTCCATCGCTGTGTTTTAACTTGTCTGTAACTGGAAACAGCTCTTAAGCCTGCACTTTCTTTGCACTAATATTAAATATTTTGTGTATGCATTAGAATTCCTAAGCCATACACTTTCCTTCCTTTTCTTACTTTGCCTCTTCTTCTTCCATCCATAAATTCTACTCACTTTACTTATTGATACCTTTAGCCCTATAAAAACTATATACTATATTTTCCCCAACCAGTAGCACCCTGTAGTCAACACAGGGAATGCTGTCAAATCTGTCAAAGTGTTATATTTGTTCTTGCAGTTGGATCCCAGATAATAAGTCTAAGTCAACCCAACTCCCCATAGGATTCACATAAAATCAAACAAAATCAGTGGGAATGGAAGGGACAAAACTGGAGGTCACATCTATCAATGCACCCATGTAAAACACAACAAAGGAACACAAAAAACATGAGACAGCAATACACTATTAGACCTTTGCAAGCTCATGACTTCTCAATGCTGGAAAACGAAGGCAATGAGATATCTGAGATGCCAGAAAAGGATTTCAGCTTTTACCAAAGACCAAAGACCATATAAAGGACTCAATTAAGAAGATAAAGAAAATGAGGACATGAATGCAGGTCCCAGACAAGAACATTGGAAGTGAATTGGAAAAATGAAAGGGATAATGTCAAGGAAATTGAGTTTCCAAAAAGAATCAAACACAAATTCTGGAAATAAGTTAACCTACCAATTAAAAAGCACAATCTAGAGCATCATGAACACACAAGAACAAGATGAATAATGAATTCCAGGAATGGTAGACAAGGTTAGACAATTATGAATTCAGACATCTATACATTAAAAAATTAATTGACATGAAAACTTCCAAGAACTCTAGGACATGTTCAAGAGACTAAACTAAGAATTCACAGGGTAAAGGAAGGAGATCAAAGTAAAGAGATTTAGGCAAGTTATTCAAGGAGATTATAGCCAAGAATTTTCCAAGCCAGAGTAAGCAATCAATATCCAAATGCATGAAGTATTTAGAACCCCAGACAAACATGATGGCCTAACATATACATGAAAAACATAAAGAAACAATACTCAAAGTTTTAAGAGAAGAAGCATTAACTCACACCCAAAGGCAAATAAATCAGAACACCATCAGATCTTTCACTGGCCATCCTAAAAGCCAAAATCTTTTAATTAAAGCAAATGATGATATATTTCAAGCCCAGAAAGTATATAAATAACTAGCAACCAAGACTGCATATCCAGCAATGTTGTCTCTCAATGCTGGTAGAGAAATAAAACATTTCAAAGCGAAGACATCAAGGCAATTTATAACAAACAAGCCAACATTGCAGAAAATTCTTGAATGTTTATTATACACAAAAGAAAGACTCATCTGTAAGAACAAGGGAAACAATGGTTTTTGAGAGGAAGAGATAAACAGAGGACATCTTGGAAGGAACCTACCATGTACAAATACCACCATGTCAGACATACCAACAGACCTCTAGTACTACCACGGGAAGGGGATAAAACTACCAACTTAACCAAGCAGAGAAACAGCCAATGAAATCATAGGAAATAGTAAGGTCCTCTCAATAATGGCCTTAAATGGGAATAGTCTCAACTCAACAGTTTAAAGACGAAAATTAACTGACTGGATTATAAATAAGATCCAACTATATGCTGTCACCAAGAAACAGACCCAGCTAGCATAAACATCCATAGCAATGAGAACCAACAGATAGAAATCAACTTCCCAAGCAAAAGAAAACCATAAACAAGCTGGCATAGAGATTCTTTTATCTGCTCATGTAAACTTCAAATCATGAGAAACAAAGAAGGCCACTCCATATTACTCTAGGGAACAACTCAAGAAAATATAGAAATTGTAAATTTTTATGCACAGTATGTTTGAGCTCTCAACTTCATGAAACAAACACTGAAAGACATAGGGTAATTTAAGTCCTGACACATGTGGTGGAAGACCTCAGTATTCAACTCCTATATTGGATTTTCAAAACAAGCTAGGTGTGGTGGTAGATGCCTTTAATTCCAGCACTCAGGAGGCAGAGGCAAGCAAAACTCTGTAAGTTCCAGACCAGCCTCGTCTACAGAGCAAGTTCTAGGACATCAAGGGCAAAGGGGGAAAAATTCCAAAATAAAAAACTGGGAAGCAAAACTCAGAGCTAAAACTATGCTATGGGTGAACTGGATTTAACAAATACCTACAGACCTATATACTACTCTGCTAACACATAGAGATTCCTCTCAGCAATGCATAGAGCCTTCTCTAAAACTGATCACATTATAGACCACAAAGGAAGCCTTAAAATCACAAAAAGACACTGGGTGGTGGTGATACACTCCTTTAATCCCAGAACTTGAGAGGCAGAGGCAGGTGGATCTCTGTGAGTTTGAGGCTAGTCTGAGCTACAGAGCAAGTTTCTGGACAGCCATGGCTATATAGAGAAATCTCTTCTAGATTGACAGTTATAGGTGCTCACATGAAAAAATCAGAGGCCTGAACAAATTTGATAATGCACCTAAAGCTTCTAAGAGACAAGAAGCCAAACCCAAAGCCAATAGAGGACAAGGAATAATAATGATCAGTGTGGAAATGAATGAAATAGAGACTAAAAGAACAATACACAGATTCAGTGGGAGAGTTAGTTCTTTGAAAAGGTTAATATGAAAAACCTCTAGACAAACTTGTGGAAAGATGAAGAAGACCCAAATAAGTAAAATTAGGGATGAAAATGGAATTGTTACTACAGACAGTAGAGAATCCAGATCAGTAGCGAATACCATGAAATTTAAAGTTTTATGTTCCAAATCCCTGGGAAAATTTTGAAATTCACATTGCATTAGTCAGGTTGAAGGGCATCTAGGTTGTTTCTAAGTTCGGGCTATTACAAATAATGCTGCTATGAACATAGTTGAACAAGTGTCCTGTGGTATGATTGAATATCCACTGGGTACACGCCCACAGAGAGCTGACCTAAGTTCATGGGAGTTCATGGACTCTGGATGGGCAGATAGGGAGCCTGCATGGGACTGAAGTAGGTCCTCTGCATATGGGTGACAGTTGTGTGACTTGGCCTGTTTGTGGGGCCCTAGAAGTGGGACCAGATTCTATCTCTGGTGCATGAGCTGGATTTTTGGATCCCATTCCCTATGGTGGGATGCCTTGCTCAGCCTTGATGGGGAATGTACTGTGTATGTTTATCTTATGATTGTTGAATAAAGTTCTGTTTGGCCAATGAAACAGCAAGTTAGAGAGGACTAGGAGTCAAAGAGGATTCTGGGAAATGTAGTAGGGAAGTGGTGATCCAGGCAGGAAGTGACATAGCAAGGAGACTCATATTTAAGCAAAGGAAACAGGAAGTGTCCCCTTTTCCCCTTCCTCCTCCAGCAGCACCATGTGAGCCACCGGCAAGAGAGGGTGCCAGTGAAAGGCATCCTCTATAAGATAAGTCTTATAAAATATATAGGTTTATGATAATTAAGACTGAGCTAACAGATGAGGAATCCTAGTCATTGGCCAAGCAGCATTTAAAACCTAATACAAGTCTCTCTGTGCATTAATTTGGGCCCTAACTCGGGTGGGCAGCTGGCGTTTAGCACACATGTGGCAATGGGTCTCAGGTGGCTTTTGGCGGAAAGATTTATCGTAACACAGCCTTGATGCGGGGGTGGGGTGGGGGTGGGGGTGGGGGTGGGGGTGTGGGGGGGAGTCTTGATCCTGCCTGAACTTAATGTGCCAGACTTTATTAACTCCCTATCTGAGGGATGGATAGAGGGTGGAGTGGGGAGGCCATAAGAGAGGAGGGAGGGGGACTGTGGCTGGTATGTAAAATGAATGAGAAATTTAAAATAAAAAAAGAATATCATAAATTGTGATAAGTGGTTTTCATCCCAGAGTTGTAAGTTTGGTTCAACAGATGCAAATCAGTAAATGTAATTCATCAAATAAATAGATTTAGGATAAATCAGATGATCATCTTGGTAGATGCAGAAAAGATATTTGATAAACTTCCTTATAATAAAATTCAGAGAAATTAGGAATAGATTGAACATGTCTCTATATAATGAAGACTATATATGACCAACTTATGGCCACATTATATTAAATGGAAAAAATAGAGTATTTACTATAAAACTAGAGTAAAACAAGAATGCCCTTCTTTCCACTTAATCAATATAGTATCTGAAATGTTAATTAGAACAATAGGACAATAGGAAGATATAAAAGGGATATTTGTAGAAAGAAGTTTCATCATGTTTACTTTCAGAGGACATGATTCTATACCTAGTAGACTTCATCAGAAACCCTCTAAATATAATAAATACTTTCAGTAAGGTTTTAGAATACAAAATCAACATACAGTAATTAACAGCTTTTCTTTATGTCAATAATAAACTTGCTAAGAAAGAACTAATTTCTTTTCTAATGAAAAACATATCATCTCACAGTAGTTTTTTTTTTTTTATTTGGAATAAACCTAACCAAAGAGACTAAGACCTCTACAATGAACACATTAAGATACTTAATAGGGAAATGGAAGGAGATCCTGCACATTAAAAAGACCTACCATACTCCTGGATTCTCACAAACAGTATTGTGAAAATCATTGTATTACCAGAAATAATCTCAAGATTTAGTACATTCTCAATCAAAATTCCAATGAAATTCTTCACAAAATTAGAGGAAACAAGTCTAAAGTCCAGATGAAAAGAAAAGACACAAATAGATGAGGAAACTCAAGTGGAAAGAACACTGCTAAAGATAATATAGTACTTAATCTCAAGGTATACTACAGAGCCATAGTGACCAAAAAAGCATGGTACTGGCACACAAATGGACATGTAAGTCTATGGAACATAATAGAAAGCAACTCACAGGACTGTGGCCACCTAAGTTTTGACAAAAGTGCCAAAAACACACACAGAAAAAGTCTATTCAATAAATGATAGCAAAATTGGTTTTGCCAAAGGGAGGATAGTGAAATTAAATCCATAGCTCTCTCACTGCAAAAACATCAATTAAAAAAGGATTACATCAGGCCAATTGTTCCCTGTTCAGGAACAAGGAACAAGGGAGAGCACATAGACCCCAGATGCTGTCAAGGAGGCCAGTACAAGACTGATCCAGATCCCTGAACATGGATGTCAATAAGGAGGCCTCTGCACTCCAGGGAGCCTCTGGTGGTGGATTAGTATTTTTCCCTGGTGCAAGAAGGGATTTTGAGAGTCCATCCCATGTGAAGGGTTACACTTTGGCCCTGGACACATGGGGAAGGGCCCAGGACCAGCACAGGAAAATTTGGTGGACTTCGCAGAGCCCTCGTTGAGGGCCCTACCCTGCCCAGGGAGTGGTGGGTGGATGGGGTGGGGGTAGGCTGGGGGTGGGGGAGGAGGGATGGGGGTGAGGGGAGGGAGAGGGAGAGGGACTTACATGTGAAACAAGCTTGTTCCCTAACTTGAACTAATAAATAAATTTTAAAAAAAAGGATCACATCTCTCAATTTAAGATGCAAAACGTTGAAACTAAACTACTTGAGGAAAGCAGAACAGCCACTCCAAGATGTAGGTATAGACAAAGACTCCATGAACTGGACCTCAAGAATTGACAAATGAGATCACATGTGATTTACAGGCAAAAGAAGCTATCCAAAGAGTGAACACATGACCTAAGAATGAAAGAGCAGCTTCAGTTAAGAGGGTAATAACTAAAATATATAAAGAACTGTAACATTTTAAACACCAAAATAATAAAACTGTCTATTTGTAAATGGACTAATGAACTGACACATAGTTCTCAAAAGATGAAACACAAATACCAATAAATATTTTTAAAGTGCTCTAAAAACTGGTAATTGAAATGTGAGCTAATATAACCATTTTAAAGCACTTTTATGACATTTATTAATAAATTTCAAAATATACAGGTGACACTGCCCAGTGTTTTACATATATCAGGGCAGTTTAAATCCCATTAAGCCATACCAGGTAGGCACTATTATTATTCTCATTATGAGATTAATAATGGTAAAATTTGAGTTGATCTGGCTGTCATCTGGACAGCTAGCAATTTTCAGAACTGAAATTGTTGTCAATGAAACCTGACTTAGGTGGCTCACTTTACCACCACGTTGTGCTGCCTTTCCACTTACATATACAGATATACTAGCTAAGATCTGTGCATGAAGATATAAATTACCATGGTACTTATCCTAGGAAATATCTTTATAGTCTGTAAAAGTATAATTTACTTGTAGTAACTTGTACAAATCTCAAGCATTTATCTCAGTGAATAGGTCAGATAAATACTCCCATGATCAAGTTAATGGTTATTTCAGTGCCCCAGTAGACTCCTACATGTTTCTTCTTTACCAGTGACAACCCAGAGGCAATGACTGTCCAACTTCCATTGACACAGATCAATTTGGCCTATTAAAGAACTTTATATAGCTTTGTATTTTTTTGGTTTTTCAAGAGAGGGTTTCTTTGTGTAGCCTGGGATGTCCTAGAACTTGCTCTGTAGACCAGGCTGGCCCCCTCCTAAGTGCTAGGATTAAAGGTGTGTTCCACCACCATTTGGTGTATAGTTTTAATAAGTACTCTATTATAACTGATTCTTTAAACTTGGTGTTTGAAAAAAGAAGTGTTTCACATCTTTGGCCATCAGGAAAGTGCAAGTAAAACTATTTTAGATTCCATGGCTGCTATCAAGAATACGAATGACAACAAATGGTGGCAAGATCTTGGGGAAAGAGGAACTCTTACTTGCTCTTGGTGAGAGTATAAACTTGTGCATCCACTATAAAAATCAGTATGGAAGTTTCCTAATAAACTAAAAGCAGAACAATCACATGCCCCTGCTGTACCACTCTTGGAAATATACACAGAGGACTTCATACACTACCACAGAGTTCCTTGCACATCCTTATTGACTACTGCTTTATTCACTATAGCTAGGAAATGAATCAGCCTGGATGTCTATTAACAGAGGACTGGATGAAGAAAAATACACACGCGCGCGCACACACACACACACACACACACACACACAGAGAGAGAGAGAGAGAGAGAGAGAGAGAGAGGAGAGAGAGAGAGAGAGAGGACAGAAACAGAGAGACAGACACAGAGAGAGTCAGAGACAGAGACAGAGACAGGGAGATCTGTTGGAGCAGCATGATATATCAAAAGAGAAGAGACAAACTAGGAAGGGCTACTAGCAGGTCAAATCACAGCCATCTAGCTCCCTGATTCAGGAAGGGACATGAACAAAGGGTGCAAAGAGATCTGTGCTGAAAAAGGACCATTCCTTCCATTCCTTCCACATATTAAAAACATACCCAACCTCTTTCATTCTTTTAAAAAGATAAGTAATTCAAACTACCTGTTTTTCCATGTATTGTTAGATTGGCAAAACTCCAAATGTTTGGCAAAGTAAAATAAAAGCCAACTGTATTTGGCAGAGACGCAGAGAAACAAGGGTTCACAAACGTTGCCAATGAAAGGAGAAACTGGCACATGACCATGGGGATCAAGGGCTGTGTGTGCTAAGGGCACCGTGTCTGGTTCAGCACTACAGCCCACAGATGTGTTGGTAGTTGGAGGTAAAGAGTCATCGTCCGCATGAGGAGTTACTCCACCCAGCATGTTTCAAAGAACCAAAATTTGAAAACAAGCCAAAACGTTATCAAGCAAGAGCCATTCCATAAGTTCCAGATTTTGATCTTAGAAATTAATGAAATAAAATATGATGCAGGTATTAAAATGAATTAAAGGTTCTTTAGGCTCTGGTTGCAAAGATTTCCACCATATGGTCAAATGGGGGGAAGCAAGCTGTAGGGGGTTGTGTATATGCTGGCATCAGTATAAAAAGGAGAAACAAATCCTCATATGTATAAAAGCCCTCCAGGGGGAGTCACAGTAGATTAATAACCATGGTTACCATTCAAAAGCCAACTTTGCTCTTTGAGGTATGGGAATATATTACCTATTCAAACATTAAACAGATAAATACTTGTTTTGCAAAAATTTTTGCATTAATTTATTTCTTGCCGTCAGCATTTTTCATTTCTATCATAAAAAAGTGATTTATATTTGAGGAAAAAAGGTAACATTTGAGTTCGGGTTTTGAAGTTAAACTAAGTGCCTTTAAATTCTGTTTCTGCTTTGAGTAGCTGTGTGCCCATGGGGAAGGCACCGAACCCCTGAAGCCTCAATTCTAAAGTGTAAGGTACCTGTACCTCCTGGATTGTTGTGAGAATGGAAAGTGCTGGGCCTGGACTCAGACTTCAAGGGACATCACTTATTACCTGCCCCTTCCAGGGTTCTAATGGAGAGGAATATACAAGACAAGCTACCTAGAGCTACCCTTGCAGCCTGGTGCTTATGAATAATCATGTGCTCCTGCTTCTCCAGTCTCTGGATTGCCCACCTAATGAGAAGCCTCATTGATGGCCAGTGTTCCCTATCTTCTCAGCACAGTCTCACAACCATTTTTCTTGACAGTGTGTCATCAAAAAAGAAAGAAAAACTGGCTGCTATAAGTAGTGATAAATGACCGGTTATTCACGCACCTCACACTGCCCGGCTCTCCCTATTGTCAACCTGCAGCTGCTGAGCTGGAGGACAGTGGAGCTGTTCTCATGGCTGACTTCTGTTGTGGTCAGATCTTACTGTGAATTAACAGTTCTACCCAGAAATCTAAAACTTCTAAGTGACTAGAATTTAGAAGGCATGAGAAATGCGTGTCTATGTTTCCACGTCTCCTCCCCTACTTACATGAGTACTTGAATTGAATCTAGAAATAATCACTCACAAGTCATTTGCCATTAATTAATATAGCCAATAGTTACTAGGTGCCTGCTTATATTTGTCACTGTGCCTGGCATGAAGGAAGATGAATCAAAGTTATGATGACTTTAAAAATGAATGACACAAAGGAAAAATCCGAATGAAAAAAAAAGAAACATTAATTCCAGGCCTTTTCATTTAGAATTTTCCTATGTATAAGATTATTATAGTAATAATTTACACAATAAAATGGAGACAGGGAAGGCAAGCCTACTTGTAGAGAGCGAATTTCAAACATTTTTGAAATGCACATTGCATTATTCATAAATAATGCATGCTGTTGTTAATCACGCTTGTCTTCAGTATAGGATATCTAAGAATGTTTACTGTGCAATACTTCATAAACATAGTTTAATTAACATTTGCAGATATAAATCTCCCTTTCAAATAAGATAATCTATAATTGAAGTCTCATTAGAGCCTGGAGGAGGGGCTTTGGGGAGATGCCTCGTTTGTCTCATAGCCCTTCTCCATCAGTACCACTCTTCTGTTTGATAGGCAATGCAGCCAGGGCTCAAACAGAGATGGGGCACACTCAGATCTTCATCAACTGTAAACAGCCACAGACCAGGACTATTTGCTACAGAGCACATGCTCTTTGCCCCTTTGCCCTGGTGCCTCATTTCCCCCTTGTCCTTTGCATTAGGCATTAGGGAGATCATAGGCCAAGATTGGACATAATCATGGTTGTTGCACAGAATACCAGTTCCTGGCCACAGTAGCACCTACTTTTTGCCATGGCCTCCTCAAGTAAAGAGTTGGAAAAGAGTTTAAGCTTGGAGTTGGAGGGATGACTCAGTGGTAAAGAACATTGATCTTCCAGAGGACTTGGCATTGATTCCCAACACTCACATGGCAGCCTACAACCATCTGTAAGAGATCTAATACTCTCTTCTGGCCTCTGTAGGCACCAGGCATTCATGTGATGCACAAACATCCAGGTAGGCAAAACACCCATAAACATAAATAATAACAATATTTTCATAAAGAAATAAAGCTCTTCCAAGGAGGTGCTAGGGGTTGCAGGAGAGAGTTCTACTTGTTAGGGCTTTGTAAATAACCACTCCATCCACAGTATCTGAAAATTCAAGAGTGTCATTATTTCACTCCCAAGGCTCACCTGACCTAGCCTTCAGGAATCTCTTCCCTTGATGGCCCCTAGGTTCTCCTGACAAGGTTGTTTCAAATGAAGTTTGGTTGACAGTGCCTGTTTTAGATCCTCACTAGTTTTTCATGTGGACACCAATTAAGTTGGAAATTCTACTACAGTACCTGGAAGGAGTTTCTAGGTTGTCCATGCCAGTCTGCATCGTTCTTTGCACCCTCTTCCATGATCGCTATAATTCTTCTAGCATGAAGGAGCTTCCAGTTGGTCTGGCAGAAAAACTAGGGGAAGAACTCAGTAGCACAGGGTCTTGGCACTGTAGAGCCTGGAATATGTGTAGGTCCTTCTGACTCTGAGAAGTAAATGGTTGACAGGTGGGTCAGAAGGAGATGTCTTCGGGAATGATGGAGTCTCTCCAGAGTTTTGTCTGTTTCTTCACACTATCTGTGAACTTTGACTGAAGAACAAGTCACATGGGGAACCTTCAGAGGCACATGCCACAGAACTCAAGGGAAAGTTCCAGCTTTCCGTAAGCAGACTGGCAACAGGCAGGCACAGCGGTGTGTGGTGAAGGCTAGTCCTTGGGATGGTGTTCTCTTTTCTCCACGGACCCACTTCAAGGTCGATTACAGATGCACTTCTGTGGCGCAATGAACATAATAAAACCTTGAGATAAGCCCATATTTCTGAATAGAAGGATGAGAAAAATTGGCACATATTGTACACAGAACATGGAGGCAACCCTTGCCATTTTCCTTTCCCTTTTTGTCCCTTATTTATCTGTGAAAGCAGATGCAAAAGGCCCATGCTTGTAGCTTGTAGAAGAGCAGTAAACCATGCTGCCAGGAGCCAACAGTATTATCACAGAGGAGACAATGAAAAGAAAGATTCCCCAGATTCTCATCTGACTCAATACAATTCCCAGGCTCGCCCCAAATGCACATGTGCAGAGCATACAGTGAGCTGCACCGGCCTTAGGAAGTGAGCTGCTTCCCACGGGCCATGTAGGAGCAGCACATCCAAATAGCCAAAACTGAAAACTGGATCACACTGGACCCTGCTGCCTGAAGTGGCAGGACAGGCTCATGGCCTGCTCAGGAAACAAAGCAAAGGCTGTTTTCTTCAGAAGATTTGAATATGACCTAGAGCCTCATGGCAAATGAGACTCGCACACAAAACTCCAAAGTACTCAGTATTTGTATACTGAGTGAGGCAAAGCTATTCTCAAATAAAAGGAGATGCCAGCTCCAAGTTGGCCCGATGTTCGAATTAAAGCAGTCATTCTCATGAAATCACTGATTTAGGAGGCTGAAGATACAGTAGGATGATTGCCAAAACATGTGTGAGGTCCTGAGTCCAATTCCCAACACTACAAAATAACAACAACTACAACAAAACATTTAGAAGAAAAAAACAAGAAATCCACAAGGTAGAGCATGTTCAGAGGCAGATAAAAGAGAATTGAATAGAGTGATCTCTCTCTCTCTCTCTCTCTCTCTCTCTCTCTCTCTCTCTCTTCTCTCTCCTCTCTCTCTCTCTCCCTCCCTCCCTCCCCTCCCCTTGTATCTCATTGGTCAAAATGTTCCCTCTTGGAAATGAACTCATCTTGAGTTTTTCTTGTGTTACTCAGCTCACTTGGCAAATAAGAGAGTATGTCCTATATCAGAGGCCTGAAGACTGTTCCATAGAACAATGGTGGTAAAATGTAGGGCTTTTGTGCCATGGTTTCTTCCACAGCTGCCCATTTCTACCATTACAGCATCCAAGCAAACATGCTCCTTGCTCAAATAAGTGTGCATGGCTGTGCTCCAGTGAGACTCCCTCTCCCCAAATGGGCAGCAAGCTAAATTCCAACCACAGGTCCTAGCTTGCTGACTCTTGTTTTATGGAGTAACACTTCATCCAAGTCAAGAAGTGGCAAAGGGCTCCAAAAATTTCAGGATAATGGAGGTCATGATGAAAGCAGTGAGGCCTGTAATTATGAATCAATTTTCATCTCTCTTACCATAAATAATGTACATTGATCCTAGGCAGTGTTGCAGAACCTTATGCCAATGGATGAAGCATTCTGTATGCCCAACACAGATGGCAGAGACACTGTGAATAAGGAGGCCAAGTCATTGCCCTCTCCAGAGTGAGAGGGATCCAGAACACCAAGGCTATTGCAGAGTATCTGGTTGATCTCTCAAGGGTGGTACCATATGGAGGTGGGTCACAGCTGTTGATTGGTTGGCTTTCAGCAGTAGCTGCACAGTCCTTAGCAGGAGAGAAGGTGTATAGGACTTTGGCAAAGCTTCCATTTCTGCTGCACAGCCATTGTCTTGTTTTGTCTACAATAGAAACACCAGGATGACCCTTAGAAGCTGATGGCGATGTACAGCATATGGTATTCTGGCCGTTGATAGATTTCTTGGCAGTTGATGCATTTTAAAGATTTATTTTAGCCGATACAGGTGGTAAGAATCAAACTCAGATTCTGTAAAAATCATCATGTATTCTTAACTGCCGAGCCATCCCTCCACTCCCCTCATCTCCATTGATTTTTTTTTTAATTTTTGATGGGCATTAATATCAAAGTCAGAGATGCATATCATCTGTGGCCTTTCTTAGAGCTCCATGGCATACCTCTTCCTCAGACCCCCTTAGTCACTGATTTCCAGTCTTGTTCTTTTCAGTCCCTTCCTGTCCATTACTATAAATCTACATACCTTTACCTTCAAGCTGCCTTTCCCTACATATGAAATGATAATGGGTCTACTCTTGACAGCTCTGCTCATGGGGAGGGTTTCCCTTCACACTTTCCCTCAGGGTGACACCCAAGTGGCACTGTAACACTACAGCTGTCCATTTCCCACCCACACTGACGTTAGGTGCCTACTAGAAACCATCTACACACCAGGAATAGTGTAGCACAAAAACTAAAAGATTCAGAGACAGATACTGATGTTTAAGCTTCAAGCTGAAGATCAGAAAAGCAAAGCAGCCAAGCCAGTAGATCTTACCTCTACCCAACTAAAATGGCAATCCTGTCTCCACAAATCCTCAGAGGCAAAAGGCATGCAGATCCTGTCTCCTCCTCCTCCTCCTCCTCCTCCTCCTCCTCCTCTTCCTCCTCTTCTTCCTCCTCCTCCTCCTCCTCCTCCTTTTATTCCATTCTCCACCCAGCCATATCACTCCTGTATCTACCTACCTCCCTTGTTTTGGGATTAAAAGCATGTGATCCCAGGTGCTGAGATCACCTTTGTGGGAGCTGTTTCTTTTAGGACTGGACCAATTTCATGTAGTCGGTGTGGCCTTGATCTAACAGAGATCTATCTACCTCTTGATCCTGAGTCCAGGGATTAAAAGTGTGTACCACCACTGCCTGATCTCTATAGCTTGAGGCTGGCATTGCTTTCTGAATCCTCAGGAAAGCTTCAATAAATCATAAATAATATATCACCACAGAATAGTTTGACAAACTTTGAATGTCTCTTCTCAGAACCAAGTGGTAACTTTTCAGATACCCCATACTTTGTTCAAGCCACTGATAACTTTCTGGAACTGTAGCTCATAGGGCCTGGGCCTATTGAAGAACTCAGATATTCCAGGTTACCTTTGAAGTCTTCTGAGTCAACCCATAAATGCACTGTTTTAAAAAAAAAACAAGCTGTAAATGTAGGATATAATCTCTCTAAAAGGGGGCACAAATGTGCTTCTTCCTTAATGAACATAAGAGGTATAAAAAAAACCCTCACCTTTTCCATTGTAATGAAAGCCCTGCTGTGTTATTAACCATTGGAACTCTGAAAACTTCAAGCATAGAGTCTTTGTATTCCATTTCCAACCAAGGGCTTTTGTATTTCATACTAGGGTGAGTAAAAAATATCTCCATCTCTAGTTCATCCAGTTTAGATAACACAATGCCAACAATATATTGCACCAATATGATACTCCGTACAATGTGACATTCTTTCAGATGGTCATAGTCTCGTGAAGACCATGTTAAAACTTGGGTGTAGACAGTAAACATATACTGTTAGCCTCTTTCTGTAATGACCTGATGCCTTCCATTTCTCCTCCTACTATATCCCAAGAGGAATGCATTTCCTAGATCCATAAGAGTAAAATATACACCAAAGGCTATGTAGAAATCCTCCAACAGATATTCGATTACCTTACCAGTTATAGTTGAGACAACTTCTGAGAAAAGTTTGTATCACTCTACTTCCCTGTGAACTGTGTATCCTATTAGCCATCACCATATACAATATTTCAGATCCATCACAACAGAATATAAAACAAGTTCCAGGCATGCTTGCCAGAGCATTGACTCTAAAGTCAGAGTGAGTTCCCTATGTCAATAAACTCTTCCCTAACCAAAATATGTTCTGCGCCCCCACCCTCCATATTCTAATACCTCTAGCATCTATTCTTGTACCTCCTGTTCATTTTGGTCTTCTAAATAACTTCAATCAGGCACAATAATTTCATTGCCAGGTAGACTGCTCTTTTACCAAAAGAAGAGTTTGAACTTTCTTCCTTGAGCTGAGCTAACCCCTGACTATTTATTGGCCTGGAAGCAATGAGAAGTGGTGAGTAGGATACTGTCAGCAATAAACCCCATCTGTTAAGGTATTTGTTTCCCATGGAATCATTATCATTATATGGTAACTGAGTAGGGTAGACTGTTCTCTAGCAAATGAGGAAGTAGAAATCCATGTGAGGTGTGTTCTAGGACCACCCCTAGAAATGTCCACATTCCATGCTTCAAGGCATCACTCTTTGTATATCAGGCTATTTTCACATAGGAGAGCCAGCCACTCTGTACATAAAACCACTACCCTTTTCAAAGGACTTTGTAATGAGAGTCAGCCCTATTTTGGCGAAATTTATACTAATAAAATACAACAGCTATTCGATCTCCAAACCCCTTCCCTTCTGTGTGTGGTTTGTTTAGTCAACCTCAGGCAAAAACTCAACTACTTGTAATCCTGTTGTATGTTCATGGATATTGACAACCATCATACTATTCTTGCCTTCTGATAAGTAAGCAAATCTTATTGGAGGTCTGTTTTCTAAACCACTTCAGAAACCAACTATGTGAACCCAACTTTCTCAGAAAGCAAAATCTACTCCAAAGCCCATGTATTAATATGTCTTCAAGTCCAAGACAATCAGAACACTGAAAAGCAGCATTGGTACACAGGGATAAAAAGCTGTCAAAGGTGACCCACTGCCACCTGGACACTAGTTCTTAATGAGCTGTGATGATACCTGGCCACTCAGGAGGCTCAGCCACTCAGTCTTGTTGGCCTCCTCTGTACAACCTGGTCTTTGGGCCATTGTAGCAAAAGAAACTGATGGTGATGACTTCAAATTGTTCCAAAAAGCCTCTTCTGGGCTGTCCTTATTGGTCTTTTCAAGGTGTGCTTGGAAAACTCTGCAATGTATACTTAGTCAGAAAATGGAAGTGACATAGAAACTACATGTTCTAGCTGATTGTCCTTGGTCAGTGGGTACTAAGAGGCTCATGAGAAGTCAGTTTGCTGTGAGAGTGGTTTAGGTGGAGTAATGTAGCCAAATTACTGGATGACAGTTGAGACCAAAGAATCTGACAAGGTGCAATTATATTTTGTGTCTACAAGAGGGAAAAACAAGGTGGTGCGGCCTTTGGGAGTTGGATGGATCACAAGGACTCAGACTTAATCAGTGGGTAGAAACTTAGCTTCACGGGCTATTGAGGGTTTGTAGAAGCTTAATTGGAGAAAGTAGGGGTATGCTTTTCAAGGGTGTGCTTTGTCCCTAGATCTTTTCCTCTCTTACTCTTTGCTTTCCAGCTGCCAGAGTATGAACATCTTTGATCTGTCATGCATTCTGACCAGGACAATCTGTCTTGTTACAGACTCATAGTGATAGGACCAAGTGACCCTGGACTGAAGCTATGAGCAAAACAAAGCTTTCTGCCTTCTAAATTGCTTCTCTTGGGTGTTTTGTCATAGCATCAGAAAGCTAAACACACTGACTAATTCCCACTCAAACTTCTAGGGAAAGCTGTGTTTCCCTGCTCTCTGTTCCTCGTTCCAGGATGGGTAAGGCTACCCCATCTTACTCCATATATTATGCTGCACAGACACCAACTATACTCATCTGTCTCCCAGATGTGCTGAATACATCCCAAGGATAGACACTATTTTGTACTACTGTGTGCACACTCAGCAAACAGCACAGTGCTACTGTGTAATAGAGACTCAAGTGTGTGTTTGTTGAATGGAGTAAAATGAGCACAACAGGGCTGAAAATAAAGCTCCTTTTTTATAACACTCCATTGTGCCAGTTAATTGAAGCATTGTGCAGCGTTTTACGCATTTTTCAATGCCAGTCTCTCCTCTCCTGCTGTTTGTCAAATTGAAGTGGCATATTCAGGTGATAAAAAGAACTCCCCTTGGGCAGAACCTAAATATAAACATTCTAAAATACTCTTTTTGCTTACATCTGCTCCTCTAGTCAAGTGAACTTTGCACAAATCCTCAAGTTTTGCATGCTTCTCCATTTTCCCAGAGTTCATCCATCAAGGAAGTAGGGCCTCCACTAGGAAAGTTATTCATTTCCTTTGCTCTTCATGGAGATGTAAATCGGGTCATAAGGAAAAGTCATTGGAAATTTGATTGCTCAGTGGGCTCATGCATTCTGTGTGCTGTGTGGATGGATCTCAGCAACACCTGTCTTCTCTTCCCTTGTGTCACTGGGATAAAAGGCACTGTGCTTACAGATTTCTTTGTCAAACCCAGTCTCACTGAATTGTGTTAAGGAAATATTAAATGAAGACTGAATGCCAGGTAAGAAGAGCACCATGACATCATCATCTAGACCCAAAGCAGTCATGGTATCTGTCCCATTTCCACACATTTCCCCTGAGAGGAGGGAATGGTTGTCTTACTACTCATGCATGGTTCATGGTCCAATAAGTAGCGTAAGTCCTACTTGGGACCTTGTTTGCAATTTTGCCACCCTGGCTCCTGTCCCACACTTACGGAATCAGAACTCAGAGTTTGGCAAGATTCCTCCATGGTTATATGTACTTTATAATTTGAGAAACACTCATCTGGGCCCCAAATGTTCTTTATTGCTCCATCTGGTAACTAGACATGTAGCTCTGCTGATGCCATTGCCATCTATCACTTTGAGAACAGTAAACACTCTTTGAGCCGTGAAGTATAGAGCCACCATTATTCTTTGCTCTGGAGGCAATAGTTTACTGAAGGAGAAATGAAATCACAGTGTCTCTAAGGATCTCAGGGTCCAGTCCTTCTGTGGACATCTCTATTAGTAATTATGGGTGGTGGCTAGCCAGGTTGCTAAGATACACTGCCAGTTTACGGTGAAGTGATAATTCAAGATGCTACATACCTCAAAAGGTTCCCAGTGTCCTGAGGTGTGAGCTCCAGCTGGTATCCCATTCATAGCCCTCCACCTAGATAAAATAGTGAGAGACAGGAGACAGTATGTTTCTGGGCTGGCTGAAGTTCCTCAAGGTACTTTCCCATCACAAATAGATGGACTCTGCTGCCCTTACCTCCCTTTGCCTCTGCTTCCTCCTGGAGTCTTATCTTCATGGTCTTTCCTTTCTTCCCTGCTTTTCACTACTCCTAGCATCACTTTGGACCAATCATTGGAGATGCTGAGATGTCGCCTGTCTTACTCATCATTTTACCTTCTCTTGGTAGGTTATTTTGTCCCATGTTGTTCTACTGAGTATAAAAAAAAAATGGAATATTCCATAAACCTAGGAAAAAGAAGCTTGACACTTCCTGGAAAAGAAAGTTTAGGTAAAACACTCTTTCATCCTTGTGTCATGAAGATGAAAGTCCATCCTTATGTTTTAAGGGACTATGAGCCAGCTTATTCTTTTCCACAAGAACTGTTAAAAAAAGAAAAGAATGTTTTCCAATTTTTTTCAGACTCCAAATTGTTCAGTGTCACCTGAGTGAATATTTGAACTAATTTTTAAACACTTTCCTGCTCTGGGCATACTTAGGACCTCCATGTATACATGGGATCCTCTTTGAGATTAAAAGCAGATACAAAAATGACTACCACAGCCTATATAAAATAGCTAGTTTACCACATATACATCAGGATCTCTATTCTGACCAAATACTGTCCTGGGTTCTGAGAATAAGGTCTTCTCTAAGAGTCCACTATTATATCATGTGGAAATATGGCAGCTGATTGCATACAGAGAACTATGTGAAACAGGAGGAAGGTCAGCTAACTGAGTCAAAAAGAGCCAAAGATGGTGGGGAAGGAGAAGGACTGTTGACTAGGAGGTGACCTGGACGTTGAGTCACGGAATAGGATGCTCCAGTTATTTCAGATGGTGACTGTAAGAGTTCAGTGCACACACAAGCATTTCATGCAAATCAACACACAGGTTGATGATGTCAATCAGTCAGGATCATGACCTCAAATTTCCATTGAGAAAACAGAAGTCCATAAGGGGAGAGTGACTGCTAAGTCACATACTTGCTCCATCAGAAGCTAGGACCAGGATGTAGAATGCTTTCTGATAATTGTGCTGACCTGAAGGGTAACTATGAGACTGAGTACAGTTGCTTTACCTGTAAATCCAGTGTAGAGAACTCAAAAATGTATATTAGCTTCATAAGAGAAATTGTGAGGCACAAAGTCTATCTTTAGGGGAAAAAAAAACAAAAACCCAAGGATGGGGAAACAGGTCCAGGAAAACATTAAATCCAATGTCAGTGTAATAAAGTAAGTTTTGTCTATTTCTTAATCCCCTAAGACTCCAATGTTATCATTATTTATTTTTAAAATTGAATTCATTTGCAGTATGCATGCATGTTGAAGAATAATTTAAACTAAATTCCCAGAGTATTTCATCCCCTAGAACAGTTGTCAACATGGGTCACTGGCTTTAAGACCTTCAGGAAGAGATGGAACCCAATCCTATCAATAAGGTTATTTATCCTCTTTCACTAGATAAGAAGATTTTTGAATCATTAGCAAATTAATAATCTTTCAAGCCAGGCTTTGGTAGACAAAATGAATTTCTGAATTCCTTGAGCTCCTACCAATCTGGGGCTACTCCACTGATTCCTGGGAGTTCTTTGAACTGTGAGCAGGAAAATCCACTTTAGAGCTGCTGTAAATAAAATCTTGGCCACACAAGAAAGATGAAGAAATTTGACCTTTCTAAGTCTACAGAGTTGTGGGAAAAAGTTAGAGGCCAGGAGAAATCTAGCATCATAGATACTCATGTGATGCTGCCGTTCATCTCTGGGGAGAATCTTGAGTGACCCCAGAGCTAAGGTTGTGTTCTCTGGCCTTCACTAGAACCTCTGTTGGCAGCTGTGTTCTTTGAGAATGGCCCTTTCCTCAGTTGGGACCTGGTGAGCACTAAGGATTGGTCACAAGTAGACACCTGTCAGCAGATGGGTCAGCACTAGGAGACAGAAGCAGTGAGAACAGGTTGCCCAAGGGAAGGCCCCTTGGCTCTGCTGACCCTTGGGGGGGTGATGAGGCAAGACTTGGAAGCTTGCAGCATAGACCAGAGAGTGGTCATGGAGTACTTAGAGGATGGCCAGCCAACCTGGAAACAAATGCCAAGGGTACGAAAGTCAAGGCTAGCCATGAGCTTAAGAGGAGGCTATGGACAAACAAGATCATCAAAGGTGTCAATCCTGAGAGCATATCATGCCAGGCCTACAGATGACAGTGCCTAGGACAGTTGTCTATCACTTCTACAACACCTCCACCCTGTATTCCACTCCTCTACTTAGCAGAAATGGTCCCAAGGTTTTACCTTCACCCAGAAGACATCTTGATAGCAGAAGGTGGGAATTATTCTATTTGATGTAGCATGAATATTAAAAACCCAGAGACAGATATTGGGATTCAAGATGAAGATCAGAAAAGCAAATTAGCCAACCACTAGAGAGTTCTTACCTCTACCAAGACTCAGACCAAAAGGGGCAATCCTGTCCTCAGTGTGACTGCAAACTGCACTGTTCTCCACCAAACCTCAGACTGCAATGCTCCTATTTCACTCTGCCTTATATTCCTCTCTACTGCTGGGATTAAAGGTGTGGGATCCCAAGTGCTGAGACTACCTTTGTGTGAGCTCTGTTTCTCTTTTAGACAGGTTTGATTTCATGTAGCTCAAGGTGGCATTGAACTAACAGAGATCTGTCTGCCTCTGTCTTCCAAGTGCTGGGATTATAGGTGTGTGCCACCATTGCCTGGCCTCTATGACCAACTAGTGTGGCTGCACACTGATCTTCAGGCAAACTTCATTTGTTAGATCATAAAGAAAATATCACCAAAATTTGAGAATTAAATTAAAATAAAAATAATTGTTTTCTTATGGAGACACTGGTAACTGTCAAGTTTTGCCCCACTCCCTATGTCAAGCCTTGCTATCTAGCAGAGCTTAGAAACATGACAGGAAGAATGACAATCATATCAGTTAAACACATAAAGAAGCTTTTATTTTTTATAACTTGGTTATTTGCTTGTTTTTGTCAGCATAGTGAAGTATGTATTCAGTTAAAACTCTGTTCTATAGGTTGATTCATGGCTCTTAGCCCTGAAGACAAACAGCTCTTAAAATAGCCTGTTGTCATTTGTCAGAGATTACTAGAAGTCCTTTACTTTCCAGGTAAAGAGAGGAGTGGGGAGTGATGGCTCAGAGAGAAGACACTTGAGGACAGTTATAGTGGGTGAATTGGGGCTGGGGGCTGTCTGGGAAACCAGCTCATTAAGAAACATGCCTATGTTCACAGAGGAATCTGGGGACAAAGAAGCTTTAAAACTCCCCCTGGGAACCCCAAGCGGCTACAAGAAGACATGTGAACCCCACTTATACATACTGTAGGCCAAGCACAGGTATCCAGATGGCAGCACCACCAAGCCCAGACCACAGCAGTTCTTAACCTGGAGGGGGCAGTCTTGAGCACACGTCCTCTTTCACCAGGTGCGCTCTAACCAATGGTTTCAGTTCTTATCATGTTGGGCAGGAAATTTTCGGCACTGAGCCCTGCCCTAACACCTGATCCACAAAATCCAAAAAGAACATAAGGTGGCAGTTGCTTTGAAGTAGTTAAGCTTTGGGGTAAAGCAATACGAAACTAATAAAGTAGAAACTATGACAGTGTGGTCAGAAAGAAATGATCTCAGATTCTAGGGTATCTGGGGTGATAGAAATGAGGGTTAAATAGTGTTGAGGTTAGCCAGACCACAGGCAAGTGAGAGGCATGAAGAAGGCACTCTTAGCAGAGGGAGGAGAGCAAGAAGGCTGTGGAAGTGGAACAGGAAGAAACACATCTGAGCTTGTCAGAGGGACATGGTGACAGCAGGATTGCAGGCACTGTGGTCAAAAGGCATCTCAGAAACAGACTGGCCAACAGCAGGAAGGCATGGCATTAGAGGCACTGCTGTTGACTATTATAAATTGCTACAAGAGGTCCTAAGGGGAAGGCTATGCTTCTGTTTTTCTTCAGCACCCTACTCTTATCCATCCACTAGACTATGTCATGAGGATAACCAACTAGGTTCACTGGTTCGGCCTCAAGCCTTTGTGTTGCCCTTCTCCAGTAATGGCGTCCTAAACTGTGGGTTAAATACATCTCAGTCCCTGATGTTCTGGTTATGGATGAAACCCGAAACCTACCTACACCTCAAAGTTTCTTGAAGGGACCCAGTTCACCCTGGGATTGAGTCTCTGCAGTATGCATACCTGGTGGAGTATACAGTGTGCACAGCTTGTAGAGGTGCATTGCTGAAATGTTCCTACTCATAGCTATTCCTGTCCAGCGTTCAGAATGACCCAGCTCAAGCACAGCCATTCTGCTCATGCATATTTTTTCAACATATATTCTTGGAGGATGCTATTGTATTAGGCACATTTCAAACTTGGAGCCAACAGCACAGCCCCTGAACCCACAATATGTTTTTCTAATATTGGAAACCAAATGGTAAACAGATAAAGATAAGTAAGCAAAGGCCGCTGTAGAAGCTATGAGAAAGAAGCTAGCACAGGGAAACAAAGTGACGGGGAGGTGGGAACAGTTGATGATGGTTGTGGAAACCTTGCAGGTTGGCAGGTCTGTATCTAGAGTTGGGACGGAGTCAGAGGAAAGCTCTCCTAGGCAGAACACACAGCTAGGGCCAATATACAGGAGCTGAACAACATTCACTGTTGGAAGAATGTGGCAGTGTGGTGCAGTGAGTGGAAGAGTAAGAAGCAGAGTGGGTCAGGCAGCTGTGAAGGTGACTGTGGAGCCTAAGCAGTTTGGGTTTTAAGTATTGTGTGTTATAGATGTTTACAAAGTAGAGTCAGAGATAGGTTGATAATAAACGGTAGTTTATTGGTGAAAAGTACTCACGAAAGGAAGCCAGTGACCAGGTTTGCACCTGAGCAGGGCTGAGCAGGACAGACCCAGATAATGCTTCCTAGTCAGCTCAGCCAGGCAAAAGAGAGCAGAGTGCCTCCTTCTTAAACCCTTGTTATGTAACTCTGACCACACCGTGTGGTCAGCGGTACCTCTAACAGGATTTCTCCCTACAGTGTGTGGGGGTGGGTTATGGATGAATTCATATTCATATTTGAATAGACTTTCAGTGATATCAGCAGCAGTGTTAAAGTTCTCTGGAATCCAATCAAGGGATGACAAACCTTTCTGTAGAAGCTAGAAAGGAGCTACCCCAGGCTTTGGAGCAGGTTAGCTGTTGTGACAGCCCTTCAACTCTGTCTCCTGAAAGGATATAAGCAATGGCATGAGTAGCATGCAGGGCTGAAGACCGCTGTGCCCCTTAGAAGTGTTCACAAAAACAAGCCCAGGGGTCATGGATTGCAGAGCCAGATTTGACAATGGGGTATGTGAAGGGAAAGAGAAGAGTATGACATTCAGGAATGAGAAGGCTAGTGTGTCCACAAGCAGTGTGGTGACTGATCTGTGTTCAGTGAGGGAATCTGGAGAGTTCTAAGATCCAAGGCCCTACGCTCTGAAAAGGAGGGGGGCACAGTGAAGAGAAGGACACAAGGGACGAATTACCACAGCTCTGCTCTGGGATTTCATGCATTCATGTGTCTTCCTCCAGGCTGGTAGCCATAGCAAACACAGGCTCTGGTACACAGGACTGGTGTTTTTTGGATTTTTTGAGGGTTTTTTTGTTGTTTTTTTTTTTTTTCTTGTGGATCTGAGACTTAAAAATTGGAGGGACCTCTTCAAAATGAATATAAATTACAAGTAAAAAGTTAGGAGCTGGACTTTAGAAGAAGAAAGTATCACAAGTGTCGGGCCCGGAGCACACATGTGATTAGCTCCTGGGTAAATCCACCTAGGTCTATATATGTCCTTCTTACCCATCTGAGAGCACCAACCTGAGCCTCCTCGGTTTCAGTCAGACTGTATCCAGGAAAGCCTCCTGGAGTGACATCTGGCACATGCCTGGTATTCAGACTCCTGAAACAGGAGTAGAACATCTGCTCCCAGTAAATCTGGGTGGCTGCTGTGTCTCTACCAGAGAGTAGGTGCTGCCCCTCCTCCAACCTGCTGGCCTTGGCAATACAACATGATCCTGTCACCGCACTGCTGGCTCATGAGGCTGATGTCTGTCCTGTGTCCTCACATAACAGATGACAGATGTGCCTGGGGCTTTAGAGGATGAAATGGAAGGAGTTTTGTGGACTTTGTTGATTCTATTTTATACTGACAGTTTCACATGTGAGACCCGGCCCTTTCTTTTTCTCTCCTGCTTTTGTTTGGTTTTGAGATTTAATTATAATCTTTCTTTCTTTCATTTCCTCCCTCCAAAGCCTCCCACAGACCCCTCCTACTCTCCTTCAAATTCATGGCCTCTTTTTATGTTGTTTTTGTATGCATATGTGCATTTGTATATAGGTACATAGATTCTGAAGCGCTTTGTTGGGAAAATGCCATGGCAAACCCCTGTGGTGAGGACTAAGGTTCAGGGAATGTGTGGGTTTAGGAGGGTTGGAGGAAAGGGTTTGTTCTGCAGGGTGGCATGGACCGAGGGGAGAGAGGAAAGAGTGTGCGTGGAACCAGCCGATGGGAAAGGCCATCTTCTCTTCAGATGACTCCCCCTTTGAGCCTGCCCTCTTCCTATTGCTACCAAATTCCCCAGCTCTATCCAGGACAAGAGAATAAGAGAAAGTAAGGGAAGGGAAAAGGGGAAAGAGAAGGATAGAGGAAACAGGAAGGATGGGACAGGGAGGACTTGGTGCTGGGTGAATGTGGGTTTCTTTGCAAACAGAAGCAGATGAACTCTTTGGTAAGAACATGGAGGAATATTCCACATTCCTACCAAAGAGGTGGTGAGTGTTGAAGGAAGCCCAGCAAGGGCAAGAATGGAAGTTGCTTCAACTCCAGGGAACTGGGGGGTGGTTTAGTCGTCACAAGCCCTGGATTGAAGTTCCTAATGTGACCACACCTATGAAACTCTGAGGGCAGCAGAAAGCATGAGGCCATCAGAGTCCCTCCAGATGAGAGCAACAGCCAGTAGCCCCAGAATAGTGGTGAGAGTAAGTAGAATATTCTTATATGAACATCCTGCCCCAGGATGTGTGATGGTTTTGCCAGATGTTTTCTGGGTAAGCAGTTTCTTGATGTGGATAGAACTGTCTGTGATCTCCCTGGAGACCCCAGGCTGAGGGATACGGGGGCTGTGACTGGTTGTGTGTCTAAGACTTCCACCTGATATATCCGTGAGGTCACAAACCTTGTTTGATTCATTCTCATAACTCTCTCTATTCTCAGTCACCCTTTGTTCCTCTTTGCCAGTGTCTACTCTAGCCCCTGGCACAGGCAATATCCACTGTGTGATTATATGTGTAATGGATGCATGAACAAAGAGCGCACGAATAAAACACTCACACAGAGGTCTTCAGCGGCCCACGCCATCCTTCATTCCTGATCAACGCCAGCTTCCTTTCTGGGCCTTCGGTCTCTATCTATCTGCCATGAGAGAATTAATGGTGCCATCATCAGTTCATTCCTGCTGACATTTAGAATTATAGGATGGCAGAGCTGGAAGGGACCTGAGAGACAGAGTTCAATGCCCGTGATGAAAGCAAACCTGAGGCAGATTCCAGTAAACCTCATTTATCTGAAATCCGAGGAAGCAGGAAATGCAAATGGCTAAAAATCTTTTAGCTAGTCTCTGCCTCTGCTTTTATCTCTAAGTGTACCTTGTGCGTGTGAAGGCTTGTATAGTATATCGAGCTTTTGGCTGACATTATTCACTGGACCACCACGGTATCTTTTAAGTAGACATTGATCTTTTCCATTTCCTCAAAGGTCAAGTAACTGGCTTTAACCATTCAGCTAGCAAGCACAGTCAGGTTCAAAATAGTCTACTGAGTCAAGGTATAATGTGATATTTATTGCCTTGTAGGAAGCTGGCTGTACAATGTGGTATTTTTCACCTGTTAGCAAGCTGGATGCACAATGTGGTATTTTTCACTTGTTAGGAAGCTGTCTGTGCAATGTGGTCTTCATCACCTCGTAGGAAGCTTGTTGTCCTATGCACTCCAAAGAGGCAGGCAGATAGCAAGGGTTTCCTTGGCAAGAAACCCTCTATTGCTTCACCAACCCTAGAGTGGTATATGCAGGTTCTAGACTGAGGTCCAGCCAGCCCTGATGTTCTCATCTGCTGAGCTGTGATGGCTTATGTTGAGTGAGAAAATAGACCATTTCCTGTGGCTGCTCTGTCTACTTACCACACAGGTACTGTTCTGGAAGTCTTTGAGTACCAGAAGTCAGATATCTGAAATTAGTAACAGAGTCAAGGCCCAAGACATTGAATGCTTTTACAGGACAAAAGTTTTAGAAAGCAATCCTACAGGGCTGAAGACCTTGTGGAGCTAAAGCAGGGCTGTTTGCTGGATACTCCTAAGAAGAGTGTGTACTTCTCTGTTCTAGCTGCCAGATTCTTTTTGGTTTTCCTTGGCTTGTGCCCCTCCCCATTGTGATTTCTTCTTCTGTTCTTATACCAGACTCTACCCCCTCCTGTCTTCTGTTCTAAGGGTCTACTGATTACATTAGGCCTACTAGGCATTCCAGAATGACTTCTCCATCTCAGAGCTGAATTTAGTCATCTCTGCATAGCATTTTGTTATTTATATCACTCTTTATATGCCAAGGACCAGGCCTAGAATGACCACTACCACAATCTTTACACCAAATTGGAAGCAAGCTTTATTCAAAACTGACCAGGAAGATGGACACTGGCCAGGTCCATATCTAGGATTCCCAGAGAATGGCCATAATTACATTAGACAGGGGTTTACAAAGGCAAACCCCGCAAGACTATGTACTTCCTGCTTTTGTCCAATCAGGGGCAAGCAAACATCCTGACATACTTCCCCGGCTATGTACCCCCCACCTGCATGTGATCAAGCATGTCCTGGACAGTTGGGATAACCAAACTTGTTTACTGAAGAGAAAACCACATGGCTTGTCACTTTACATGAGCCATCCCCAGCACTGCAGGATATTATCTGTCCTTGAGCAAGCAGGGCTTACAGGTTAGAGACATTTTTGTTTTATAGATCTCTTAAGTACAGTAACACTTAAAACACTTAGCCCTCACATGTAGAATCTGTGTTTAGCAGTTCATAGAGGAGAATTGTATTCCTTTAATAGTTTTAAGTTTAACCATAAATATTTCAATTTAAATATAGCTCCTCTAGTATTTCTAAATATAAATTTCATGTGCAAACAGCTCCAGTACAAAGGATGCTCTATTGAATAATGGGGAAGAAATTATCTGATACATCTTTGAGGCACAGAGGGATCTCATGAGTGTCCTTTTTAATTTTGGAGGCCAAAGTAGAGAGGGAGGAAGTTGGGCTGATATCCACAAGTAGAGATGAAATTTTTCAGTCCTAGCCTTGGAGGATCAAATACCTTTTCTGGAAGGAATTTCAAATGCCAGTGTATTGGCAATGGATGGTGTTTGGATTGGGAAGCTGCTTCTAACCTGAGATTCAATTCTAACATATCCAGAGGTCTTAAGGGGCCCCCAGTAGCCTCTACCCCAGGGACCTGCAGGAGGAGACTCATGCTGACACTGAAGCCACAAGCTCATGCGTAGGAATACAACAGTGCTGGAGATCAGGGTCGTGTCTACTGCTGTGCCCACCTCCCTTTCTAGACTCAAGGGCTCACAGCCCAGTTCTTTCACACAGAGGCCAAGCTGAAATAGGGCCTCTCGGGAATCATGGAGTCCGTGAAATACACAAAAGCCTCCACTGGCTTGGGCTGCCCTAGGAAGCTCTATAGCAGACCCTGTGGCCTGAGCTGGCCATTAGTTACTGAGGAAAAGAACAAAAGCCTGTATGAGGACCCCAGGAGGAATCCTCCACAGGATGAAGAGCTTTGAAGGGAAGCTGAGGTTCTGCTGTAGAAAAACAAAGTATATTTGAGGCAGAATCATATTTTAATATAGTTAACAGGAGTCTTTTAACTGTCTCTCTCTCTCTTTTTTTATTCATTATCCTGTAACTCCATAACAAGCTCGGGCTTCAGGGAGTCATTGTCATGGTGAATTTGTGTGAGTGCAACAGAGAGAAAAAAGGCTTTCATTTTCAAAAGCCTAGACCTAAGACTACCTACTGAAAGGTTCAGGCATTATGCTGGCCTGGCCCTGTTACCTGGCAGAATCCACTCAGGCAGTACCCTGGTCAGCCAAGGGTTCCATGGGAACTAAATCTGCATGCAGATGCAAAGGACCCCTTTAAAAGACAGACTCCCTAATCCCAGCACTCCGGAGGCAGAGGCAGGCAGATCTCTGTGAGTTGGAGGCCAGCCTGTTCTCCAGAGCGAGTGCCATGATAGGCTCCAAAGCTATACAGAGAAACCCTGTCTCGAAAAACCAAAAAAAAAAAAAAAAAAAAAAAAAAAAAAGACAGACTCCTGCCCACTTACTCTCTTTCTTCCCAGCGGTCCCCCCCCCCCCCCCGTGTGTGTGTGTGTGTGTGTGTGTGTGTGTCCTCTCCACTAATTCTCTTACTCTCTGCCCTGCTCTGTTCTTCCATTTCCCTCTCTCCCTGTCTGGCTTTCCCGCCCTGGTAATAAATTCTATGATTAATACACCCATTATGTGCTATAGTTCGCATTCCTTCGTTTCGCTTCTTTTCTTTTTATCTTTCTAATTTTTAAACTTTTACAAAAGAGTAACACCTACTACATAAACAACAGGCTAGAGGTACAGCCTGGTGAGTTAGAAGAGGCCTCCATTCTAGACTAGAAGACAATCCCTGAACTGGGGATACACTGGTGGCCATGCTAGGTAGAGATACAGGGAAGGACAAGACTGAGTGTGTAGTATGGATTTGTGGAGGAGACACACAGGTGTGTTCTGCACTGACCTGCTACTAACCTGGGAGATAATTAGTGGTAATCCCACAAATGGGAGGAGAAAGACCACTGACCCAAATCATCATGATCAAATTAATTAAAACAAGCTTTTTTATTTGTGTACATGGCCAGCCTTCCTCTAAGGTGAGGTTCAAGAGGTCAGCATTGGATGTGGGAAGATAAGGTTTTTATAGCTCTGGGGTAGGGAGTTTCCAAATGGGGGATTTGGCAGGAAAGTAGGTAGAGTTACAGAAGCAAAATGTAACAGGTGGTAGCAGCAATAGGTGGTCGTAATAACCTTTTGAAACAAAGGGAGGCTTGTGAGATACTCACAGCAACTTCCTGAAACAAAGGCATGGTTTCAACTTTTGAAATAAAGGCATGTTTGCCATTTCCTGGAACAGGCAGTTCAGAACCATTTGTAATTAAGGTTACAGGTGGGGCATAGCCCAATCTTTGAGAAGTGGAGATTTAATCATAATCAAAAATGAGCCTTGTTTGTCTTTATAATATGGTTTTCAAACCTAAGATGGAGGCAGGATGGTTTGTCAGTGGCATCTTCAGTTATATTGAGAAAAATCTGAGCACCAAAAGGCTATGAGCCTTGTGTTCCTAGGCGACACCCCAGGAAAAGGGCCAGGCTCTAGCAAGAGACTCTGTGTGGAATGTTGCCTAATTGAACCTGGCATGTCACCATTGTCTCACTGTGGTCAGCCTGGTGCGGGGTCCACAGAAGCCACCTGCTCTACACAGGACCTTATTAGCAGACATGAGGGGTAAGCCAGTGACTGCCTCATGGGCAGAGAGAGTACCAGTAAAATGTGGTGTGTCGGGATGCTGGTTTGATGAGATGACAATGTGGAACAACTTCCTTTCATACTTTGAAGACCCTCCCCTAAATGACAAATTACCACAGGGAAAGGAAGATTCCCAAAATAGTCTATGATTCAGCCTATGTTATTTTGGCATAAAGAGAACTTGAAATAAAAATGGAATTGTTCATTTGCACAAAATTAAAACAGCCTCATCTTGTTCACTTTGAGTTAGGGAACCATTCTTTGCTTTCTGAGTATCCCACAGATGTGTTGCAGGTGGCCAAAAGTTACTGGCATATGTAACGTGACACCTCCATCTATAACGTGGCATAATAAATATGTAATGTGAATTTTATATGTCTATTATATATGTTACACTTATTATATATAATAAGATGCCATTTTGTTGAACACTTAGGTCCCACACAGGGAAAATGAATTATTCATATAAAATATGCTTTTATCTGACCATCAGCATTTTCGTATTGCTAGTGCAAATGAAAATGTCCTCACTGAGGGTCTGAAAAGGTCACAGAACTAAGACTGTATTTTCACATTGTATTGGCCAGAACTGAAAGGGGTAAGTCAGAATATTATATGTGAATTTTTTATTACTGAAGATTTGAATACCCCTGAGATGCATAAGTTAATAGCCATCCATGCTATGTACCTTCAAAAACTGGACAGAAGTGAAAGATGTTGAGAAAAATGATAGGTTTAGGGCTGGAGAGATGACTCTGGTTAAGAGTATGTACTGCTCTTGCAGAAGACCTGAGTTCGGCTCACAACTACCTATAACCCTACCTCCAGGGAATTTGACACCTTCTTCTAGCATCCTTGGGTACCTTTATACATGTGAACACACACACACACACACACACACACACACACTTTAAAAAAATCTAGCCAAGAGGTAGTGGTGCACACCTTTAATCCCAGAATTTAGGAGGCAGAGGCAAGCAAATCTCAGTTCTAGGCCGGCCTGGTCTACAAAGCAAGACTCAGGATGACCAAGGATACACAGATAAAGGCTGTCTCATCTCAAAAAAACAAGCAAACAAACAAATAAACAAAAAAACCCTGTGTGTGTGTGTGTGTGTGTGTGTGTGTGTGTGTGTGTGTGTGTGTGTAGTTATAAAAAGGAAAAATGACAGATTGTCAGGTAAAATTTTGAACATACCCTAAGTATGGGAACAGAGTACAACAAGACTTCAAGTTCCCACCCCTCATCCCAGCTTCAGTTAACTGCCACGATGAAATATGGGATTTTAAAATGGAAAGCACTTCACTTTCAAATTGAAGAGATGGAGTTGTGGGGTATTGGAGAGTACACAGTAGCTTTCTATTGTCACATCCATGACCTTTTGGGTTCTCTGAAATGAGTGAAAGCGTATACTAGCCAATATTCAACGCTCAATAGCTAGTGTATTCTATAGTCCACCTATGTGAGGTAAATAGGTGAGTACCCAATCCTAGTGACTGATTCCTCTGTCAAGAAGTTCCAGCTTTAAGTTACTTATGTGCAGGGCTGCAATGACGGGGATTAACTGAAGCAGTGACGTGAAAGGGGTCTTTGCCCAGTCATAAGTGCATGGGGCCAAGTCCTCACTGACCATCCTTTCTCCTGTCCATGGGGCTGTATTGCTTACATGCACTGGTCTCTAGCTTCTGCTAATCCCCAGAGCCCCAGACATGCTGCATAACAGTTTGCTCATTCATCACATCCCACTGAGAGTGCAGACATGGTCGTGGAGGCATGGCCAACTCCTTATGCATTCCCACGTCCACTTGACGGTCAGTGTTCCTGTGTGTAGGAAGTGGGACCACGAAGCTGAGATAATGAAGGTCCGAAAAAGCCAGAGTCTTCCGTAGAGAGTGGTGTAGTCTCGTGGCATCATCTCTAAATGCTTGCTTTCTCTATTTACATTGAAACAATGAGCTCCAACTGAATATGGAGATGACTCCAGAGAACATTTGGGCTGCCACTGAGTGACGTTACCAGACCCTCTTCACTCTGGGATTCTGGGGGATCCTTCAGTGGGCAAATGCTAGCCCATAGATGTTTCCATATGACCCTCAGAAGCTGATTCTGTACAGGCATTACCTCATCCTTTAGATACTATCTAATGACATTTGCATGGTAGAGAGTTATCTACAGAAAAGTAAGCAGCAGGAGAGTTGCTCTCATGGGGATTTGACCCTATCCTTGCACCTTCCATGTCTTCCCTAATAATATATCCACATGTCCAATGAGATGTTATAGGATGTTGTGGACAGTGATTCCTTGTTTTTAAGAAATAAATTAGTCACTGTATGGGTGTAGTTATGCTGTGGAAACAGGATTCAACAAGAAGACAAAGGAAGGCTGAAAGCTAGTGACTTGGAAGAATTACATTACAGAGTGTCTCATGGAGCCATAGGAGACCCTGGGGGTGACTCATAGACATGACCAGTTCTCAGCCTAAACTGCCTGAGATTCTAACCCATGATTTATCTCTAAAGAGGCAGCTTCCAACCTAGTGCTTCCTCACAACCCAAGAGTCCATGGCTTTCTCTCCTGTGGCTGCCAGCTCTTGGATGCTAGAAACTGTATAAGGGATGACACAGACAGTTCTCTCCTTCCAGCCACTGCCCAAATCTAGAGAGTACTGCAGTAGTTGGAAGCATCTTTTCTAGAGGCAGAGGATGCTGAGCATCCCGATCTGAGCCATAGTCCAATTTATCTTCCTGTCTCTGGTTACCAAGAAAGATCCTATTGCAGAGTCTTCATCGTGGGGAGTGTGGGAGCTCTATGGCTTAGGTACTTAAGGCTGCTGAATAAGAATGGAGTTACTGAGGTCACATCAGAGAACTCTGACCTACATTCTACTATGGCCACAATGCTTGTGTTACCCTGAAAGTTAAAACCATATAGGGAAAAATCTTTCATTCTTCTAATTTTTTTCTTTTTTTTTTTTTTGTTTTGTTTTGCTTTTTGGGACATGGTTTCCTTTTGTAGCCTTGGCTGTCCTGGAACTCACTCTGCAGACCAGGCTGGCCTTGAACTCACAGAGATCCACATGCTTCTGCCTCCTGAGTGCTGAGATTAAAGGCCATCACTATCCAACTCAATCTTCTATTTAAAAATTACACAAATGTGTCATTCTGTTAATTTTTGAAAATATCAATGCTTATTGCAATTTCTCTATCTCTTCATCATTTCTTCATCTTTAATGTTCAGAAGCATCAGCATGTGAAATTGGTCTTTTCAGCAGCTCAAAAATTTTGCCTAACCTTTACAAATTCATTGGAGGCCTGGTGTCAGGAATAAGGCATAGTTTCATAAGCCATTGGTTTATTCACATTCTAGATTTTATTTCAGTTCTCTAGTCCCCATCAAGAAATCATATAATAAACTGTGTGCCCTTGGAATGGCATTGAGGAATTCAAGGCCATGGATGAATCATTATGCCTCTACAAACATCCCCAATGTGCAAGTAACAGAGACAAGGGCAACTTGACTTTTCAGTTATCTTGGAAAACTCAATTCTTCTGGAAATTATAATAGGTAATTGAAATACACAGATATATGTATAAATCACTGAAAATACATAATAGTAAATGAAATGTTTTTATACTTCAGATATGGTGTTCATAATCAGCTTTACCTTAAAGCATAATATGCCAGGGGCTGCGTGAGTATGAGCATTGCTCGTAGTTTCTTTGATGTCCTCTGTATTTTAGACATCATTGTTCATTTAATTTTAGGACCTGTGCTTTGTTGGTTGAGTACATGGTTCATGCACCCATTCTAAACAGTGATGGGGCAGTGTATACAGATAACCAGTGCTCCTTGGTACTCTTGACTAGTGTCTTAGTAAGGGTTCTGTTGCTGTGAAGAGACACCATGACCACAGCAACTCTTATAAAGGAAAACATTTAAATGGGGCTGGCTTATAGTTTCAGAGGTTTAGTCCCTTATCATCATAGTTGAAAATATGGCAGCCTGTGGGAAGATATGATGCTGGAGAAGGAGCTAAAAGTTCTATATCCACAGGCAGCAGGAAGAGACTGTGACACACCAGCCAGGCTTGAGCATCTGAGACCTCCAAGCCCACCCCCCAGTGACACACTTCCTCCAACAAAGGCCACACCTCCTAATAGTGCCACTCCCTATGAGCCTATTGGGCCATTTTCTTTCAAGATATCATAAATAGCTTCTTCCTGTGTTCCACTTCAGGCATTTTCTGTGGTTCTTGGAGGGGAGAAACCACATGACTTTCTATGGACAATAAGTTTCTAGAAAAAACATGCACTTATAGGCCAGCCTTTAACTGTTGGCATAAGATCTCAAAAGCTCTCTTTTCTTTTACTATGCTAATTAGGAAAGTTCTAGACATTTCCTGCTCTGTCAGCATAGATCTTGGAGTTGAGGATGATCCAGAACATAAAAAAGAGAGTAAAATTCCATCCTATTAGCCACTGAAAAACTTTCCCTGTAACATATGTGATTCCATGTTGCTGAGTAGCATATACCGACTGTTTTAGAGTAAGCACTTAACCCCCTAAGTATTCTACCTTTTCTATTGAGATGTTTTAATTTCCTTTGTGGTTGGTCATGTAACATCACACTGATGTCAATGACAAGCTTTTACACAGCTGTGAATAACTCTATACACAATATTTCTGTACACATTTGACTATCTCTCTTCAAGAGCCAATTGGGGTCAGTAGCATTTTACATATTTTTTAACTCATGCCTCTGTTTCTCATCAGCATTTAGAAAAGGAGATGAAAAATATATACAGGAGGGTAAAGGTAGTAAGTAGCTGTTACTTTTGGTAACTCAGATGGAATCTGAAAGTCAACCAGGTGCTCGCCTATTTTCCTTTTCAAAAAGAAGATTCTACCGTTCAAAACAATTCTGTAATCTGAAATGAACTCCGAGGTCTTAATAATGGTTTTAATACTCAAATCCTTAATCTTTGTTTTAGGGTTTTCATTGCTGTGAAGAGAAACCATTACCATGGAAACTTTTATAAAGGAAAACCATTTAATTGGTGGTTTACATTTTTGGAAATTTAGTCCATTATCATCATAGTACAACATGGTGGTGTTCACACAGACATGGTGCTAGAGACAGAGCTGAGAGTCCTGCATCTTGACTTGCAGGCAACAGGAAGTGCTCTGTGTCACTGGGAGTAACTTGAGCATAGGAGACCTCACAACCCATCTCCACAGTGACACACTTCCTCTACCAAGGCCACACCTAATCCAAGAATGCCATACCTCTTCATAGTGCCACTCCCTTTGGGGGGCATTTTCTTTCAAACCACCACAATCTTATATTTCACAAGGGAACAAATGTCATGAATTAGGGAAGAGTAAGCTAGTGAAATCATATAGACAAAGGGTCAAGTTCCAATGCTCTATTGGTCATTTGTGAGATTTAGAAGAAGCAGCTTAATTCTTCTATCCTTACTCCAGTTGCTGTAGAAGTACGAGAGCAAGACACTGCTGTGATAATTAAATGAAGTACTGTCCATAGACTGCTTAGCACACAGGAGGGTGTTTGGCACACTTGGTAGGTGTTAAGTAAATGATGGGAGTTGTTTTTATGATTACTGCTACTTGGGAAACTGGTGAAATGTAAGCACCTCTACGGTAGAAAAGTCATTGTAAAAAGAAACAAGACCAGCATTTGTTTGACTCTCAAGCTACTTTCAGGGGCATGATTGAGAGTCATAATGTCAGCATCGGAGCAGGCAGCACATCAACACAATTTTCTACAATGAAATTTCTTGTTTCAGCCAGAAGGTGGGAGCAGAATGGAGCTATAGTGGCACTACTATTGCATCTAGAACAACACACAATTTTTAAGCACAAAGGTGGAGACAGGCTGGTAGAGAGATGATGGCATGTAGAATTTGGAGACAGACAGGACTTGGCTAGGGCCTTTCCTCTTCCCAGATGTACAATACAGAGGAAAAGATTCCCTTGGCACTCGTATCCCTCATCTGCTGGAAGCTATTGGCATTCCATAGGGGAGTGTATCATCCAATTGAACTAACTGATTGGGCTCTTACACTAAGAACAGCCTACCTGGAGTAGGAATATGATGTGCACTGGTCCCTTTCATGAACTCATAAACTGGGTTCCTATGACTGCCTCAGTGAAATGGGTGATATAATTGAGACATGGAGAGGAAAGTGCTCACACCTGGCCAGCAGCAGAGCTAGGCTTTGAATCTGGAAAGTTTCCAAAGGCAAAACCTTTAACCACTGTACTGTACAACTTGTGGCAGTAGAACGCCAGGACAAGTGTTCTGAACACAGGTCTTCTAAAGTACCCCACTCCCCTCCCCAACAGGAAAATCCCATTGTCTCTCTGCTATAGCTGCTGCATATCAATCAGGATTTCCTCAAAGCTGTCTCCCTTCAGAAGCCCTCTCCTGTCTCCTCAGACTCTAACAGGCATCTAGATACTGCTTTGCCTCAAAAGCATTGACTCCTCCCTTGGTCCCACAAGGAACAGCTGGGCCTCCCAGGCAGGACAGCCCACCCTGGAGATGAGGATAGTTATCTGTGATGGATCATCTTGTAGCAACCAGCATGACAGATGACAGCAATTAACAGCTAACTTCTTATCAGACCACCCACCTTGCAAGACAGGAGCCGAGAGAATGACAGGCAGGCCCAAACCTTGACTAGGAGTGTTTAATTACATGGACTTCTTGTCCCTGCTCCAATCTCTTCTCCATTTAAAAGCTTCTATCAGTACCCTAAAGACAAAGACAAGAACTTGGGGGCATTGCATCCCTGTATCTATTTCTCTTCCTAATGCACATTGATTAAATCAATTTTCTCTTCGCCATTCTTTGTCTCTTTAATTGGTATCCTAGGATAGTTGGCTGGTGCTAGCCCATTGAGACTATAGGATGGAGCCTAGGCTTTTGTCCTAACCCTTGGGTTGCTAGCCCACTTGGTTCCCTTCTTTGGAAACCCTATAGCACTAACAAATGCCTCATATGTCTGCTACTTGGATCTATTGATAGTCAAGGAAGATTAAGGTCTTTGAGTCAATACCATTGTAAATATTCAACAGGAAACACACAAATTTGCTATTTGAATGCCCCCCCATCAATATGTGGGGGAAAGGCTCACTCCAACAAAGCAGTATGTTCAGTTGACAGGGCATGTAATAATAAGTCCAGTGGTGTCTGGAACCAGTGGATATTTCTGTTTGTTTTAGGAGCTCCTGGCTTGGACTTCATGGAGGCTGTGATGGGTTACTTTCAGAGTTCCAAAGGAGCCATAGGAGGTGCTGGCTCTCTGACACAGCAGTTCCTCATAGTTCTCCTGAGATTCAGAACTCCATCATACCATCTCACACTAGTTGTTAGGGACTGGACCTATGCAATGAGAATAGTTAGCGGCCTCCACGGGGTTCCTGAATCCAGGATTAGAGAATAGCATTCCCTAAGACCATGTTTCCAGGTCCTATCAAATTGGTGATAGTCTGGAGTAAGACACAGAATAATTGATTTCAAAGTGGTGTGTGTGTGTGTGTGTGTGTGTGTGTGAGAGAGAGAGAGAGAGAGAGAGAGAGAGAGAGAGAGAGAGAGAGAGAGAGAGAGAGCAGAGACAGAGACAGAGACAGAGAGACAGAGACAGAGTCCTGTCAAGTCTGGTGGCTGTAACAAAACAGCACATTTTGTTGCTTTTTTTGGATGTGGGTAGAGTGGGGTGGGGTGAGCTGGTGTTCCAAGATCAAGGTGCTGGCTGACTTGATTCTTAGGAAAGCCCTTTTCTCATCTTGCAAGCCAGCTGTCTTCTTGCTGTGTCTTCACATGGGGTCTTCCCCCCTTCAGATGTACGTATGCTAACAGCTTCCTGCTCTTTGTGGGTTCTAGGCACCCCATCATCTCCTGTCTGTTACCTTGAACCAGAATTTCTCAGTGTCAACACCAGACATTTGTTTGCTCAGAGCACTGTAGGTTGTTTAACAGGGTTCCTGGTCTGTGTTCACTGTGTGCCATATGTCACCTAGATACATAGCAACCGGGCATGTAATGATCAATCATAGTAATATGTGAAGCCTGGCTTTCACTTTAACAATGAAAACGTTATTTCATGATCACTAAGTTGAAGATTTAAGGGATGACAGAGGGCATGCAAGTGTTTATTGAATACACTGTCTATATTTTGCTGCACTTTTCAGATATAACTTTTAATATTAGTTTAATGCTATTTTATATAATTTATATAATAGAGCCATGTGATGCTGCAGTGTTTTAGGTGGCTCAAAAGATGTCAAAGATTACAGTGTCATGCAGTTCAGTGTAGTAGCCCTTCTGTTCTAATGTTGCTCAAGAAATTTAAAAACAAGTGTTCATATGTTAAATGTCATCTTATATTTTTTGTTCCTGTTTGTGTTTTGTTTTGCTTTGCTGTGGTTCAGAGTCTCATGATGAGGGAAAGACTGACCTAGATACATCATGTAGTGCAAGTTGCCTTTGGACTCATAGTGTTTCTCTTGCCTCAGCCTCCTGAGTGCTAGGATCATAAGCATGTGTCACTGTTCTTGTCTAAACATCAGCTTAAATGATATTTTAATGACCCTATTACTGTTTTCTTAATCAAGAACATCCTTTGGGGACAATGTCCTTCCAATGCCTGTTTCACTTTTTTTTTAAGGTCAACAAAGTGGTTTTTTACTTTATTAGTGAAAAAAAAATTTATGCTTCTGATTTGGGTTCCCCTGCCCTAATCGGGGAAACCAGACTCCAGAGTGTCTGCTCATGGGATCCAAACTTGGCCAGTGGGCTCAAGGACACCCAGAGACTGCCAAGGCCCCAGTAACAGTGCCGCCTCCATCCAGGAGAAGAGGACAGACATCAAAGTAATGAAACTGTTTGCATCTACCAGAAAGAAACCTTGGTCCCATACCCACCAGGAGAGGAAGAGACTCCTGATACACCCACCAGAAGAAAGGATGGGAAGAAGACAATATAAAAGCACATTCAACAGCAGAAAAACCAATATGACACCACCAGAGACTAGGGACCATACACCAGCAAGACCAGAATATCACAATGCAGATGGAACAGAAGAGAATGACCTTAAAAACATCTTCATGAAAATGATAGAGAGCCTCAAAGAGGATATGAGAAAATCCCTTAAAGAAATGAAGAAAAAACAAACCAAAAATTACAAGATATCAATAAATCTTTCAAAGAAACACTTCAAAACCCAAAAACTGAAATAGAGACAATAAACAAAGCACAATCTGAAGGAATGCTGGAAATAGAAAAGCTGGATAAACAATCAGGAAATACAGATGCAAGCATAATCAACAGAATGCTAGAGATGGAAGAGAGAATCTCAGGCATTGAAGATACACTAGAAGAAATAGACTCATCAACCAAAGAAAATCTTAAATCCAACAAATCCCTAACACGAAATATCCAGGAAATATCGGATACCGTGAAAAAACCAAACCTAAGAATAATAGGTATAGAAGATGGTGAAGAAATCTAACTCAAAGGCACAGAAAACATATTCAACAAAATCATAGAAGAAAACTATCCCAACCTAAAGAAAGACATGCCAATGAAAGTACAAG
Organism: Cricetulus griseus; assembly: GCF_003668045.3. Classification (NCBI taxonomy): domain Eukaryota; kingdom Metazoa; phylum Chordata; class Mammalia; order Rodentia; family Cricetidae; genus Cricetulus; species Cricetulus griseus. The sequence continues at coordinate 34,468,842 of NC_048596.1, forward strand.
AAGCCTACAGAACACCAAATAGACTGAACCAAAAAAAAGGTCTCCTCGACACATAATAATCAAAACACCAAACATACAGAATAAAGAGAAAATGGTAAGAGCAGCAAAGGAAAAAGGTCAAGTAACATATAAAGACAAACCTATCAGAATTACACCTGACTTTTCCATGGAAACTCTGAAAGCCAGAAGGTCCTGGATAGATACTCTAACTACACTAAGAGATCACAGATGCCAACCCAGACTACTATACCCAGCAAAGCTTTAAATCAATATAGATGGAGAAAACAAGATATTCCATGACAAAACCAGATTCAAACAATACATATGCACCAATCCAGCCCTACAGAAAGTTCTGGAAGGAAAACTACAACCCAAGGAAGTTAACTACAACCAGAAAAATATAAGCAATAAATATTCCCACTTTACCAACAGCCAAAAGGAAAAAGGGATAGAATTCCACACATAATTGCACAACCACCACCAAATCCAAAACAAGCAAGAATGAACAATCAATGGTCATTAATATCCCTCAACATTAATGGTCTTAACACGCCTATAAAAAGACACAATTAGCAGAATGAATAAGAAGACAGAATCCATCATTCTGCTGCATACAAAAAACACACCTCAACTTCAAAGACAGACGGTACCTAAGAATTAAAGGTTGGGAAAAGATTTTCCAATCAAATGAACCCAAGAAACAAGCAGGGGTAGCAATCTTAATGTCCAACAAATTGGATTTTAAACTAAAATCAATCAAAAGAGATAAAAGAGGTCACTTCCTACTCATCACAGGAGAAATCCATTAGGATGAAGTCTCAATTCTGAACATTTATGCCCCAAATACAAAGGCATCCATGTTTGTAAAAGAAACATTACTAAAACTCAAATCACACACAAAACCACACACACTTTTAGTGGGAGACTTCAACACCCCACTCTCACCACTGGACAGGAACACCAGACAGAAACTTAACAAAGAAACAAAGGAACTGATAGATGTTATGGCACAATTGGACTTAACAGATATCTATAGAACATTCCATCCAAATACAAAACAATATACCTTCTTCTCAGTGCCACATGGAACCATCTCTAAAATTGACCACATACTTGGCAACATAGCAAACCTCAATAGGTACAAAATATTGAAATAACTCCCTGTATCTTATCAGACCACCATGCTTTAAAGTTAGAATTCAACAACAACTCAAATTTCAGAAAACTTACAAACTCATAGAAATTAAGTAACACCCAATTGCACAATTCATGGGTCCAAGAAGAAATAAAAAAAAAGAAATTAAAGATTTCCTAGAATTCAATGAGAATGCGGACACAACATATCCAAACTTATGGGACACTTTGAAAGCAGTGCTAAGAGGAAAGTTCATAGCACGAAGAGCCCACATGAAGAAACAGGAGAATAATCACACTAGAGAATTAACAGCACAACTGGAAGCTTTAGGACACAAAGAAGCCAATACACCATGGAGGAGCAGACACCAGGAAATAATCAAATTGAGGGCTGAAATCAATAAAATGGAAACTAGGAGAACAATACAAAGAATCAATATAATGAAGAGTTGGTTCTTTGAGAAAATCAACAAGCTAGACAAACCTTTATCCAAACTTACCAAACATGAAAATCAATAAAATCAGGAATGAAAAGGGGGACATAACAACAGACACAGAGGAAATCCAGAGAATCATCAGGTCATACTTTGAAAACCTATATTCTTCAAAATTCGAAAATCTAAAGGAAATGGACAATTTTCTGGACAGATTTCACTTACCAAAATTAAATCAAGAACAGATAAGCAACTTAAATAGACCTATAACCACTAATGAAATAGAAGCAGTGATCAGAAGTCTCTCAACCAAAAAAAGCCCAGGGCCAGATGGCCTCAGTGCAGAATTCTACCAGAAATTCAAGGAATAGGCAATACCAATTCTCCTCAAAGTATTCCACACAATAGAAGCAGAAGTCATTGCCAAAGTCTTTTTAGGAGGCCACAATAACCTTGATACCCAAGCCACACAAAGACACAACTAAAAAAGAGAACTACAGACCAATATCCCTCATGAACATTGATGCAAAAACACTCAATACAATACTGGCAAATCGAATCCAAGAACACATCAGAGAAATCATCCACCATGATCAAGTAGGCTTCATCCCGGGGATGCAAGGATGGTTTCAACATAGGAAAATCCATCAATGTAATCCACCATATAAACAGACTGAGGGGGAAAAAAACACATGATCATCTCAGTAGATGCTGAAACAGACTTTGACAAAATCTAACACCCCTTTATGAAAAAGGTCTTGGAGAGATCAGGGATAATAGGAACATAACATAATAAAAGCAATATACAGCAAGCCGACAGCCAACATCAAATTAAATGGAGAGAAACTCAATGCAATTCCTCTAAAATCGGGGACAAGACAAGGCTGTCCACTCTCTCCATACCTCTTCAATATTGTCCTTGAAGTTCTAGCTAGAGCAATAAGACAACAAAAGGAGATCAAGGGGATACAAATCAGAAAGGAAGAAGTCAAACTTTCACTATTTGCAGATGATATGATAGTCTACATAAGTGACCCGAAAAACTCTACCAGGGAACTCCTACAGCTGATAAACACCTTCAGCAAAGTGTCAGGATACAAGTTTAACTCAAAAGAAAAAAATCTGTAGCCTTACTACATACAGATGATAAATTCCTGGAGAAAGAAATCAGAGAAACATCACCCTTTACAATTGCCACAAACAACATAAAATACCTTGGGGTTACGCTAACCAAAAAAGTGAAAGACCTGTACCGTAAGTATTTTGAGTCTCTAAAGAAAGAAATTAAAGAGCTAGAAAATGGAAGGATCTCCCATGTTCTTGGATAGGTAGGATCAACATAGTAAAAATGGCAATCTTGCCAAAAGCAATCTACAGATTCAATGCAATCCCCATCAAAATCCCAGTACAATTCTTCACAGAACTTGAAAGAACAATTCTCAACTTTATATGGAAAAACAAAAGACCCAGGATAGCAAAAAACAACCCTGTACAATAAAGGAACTTCTGGAGGCATAACCATCCCTGACTTCAAGCTCTATTACAGAGCTATAGTCCTGAAAAACAGCTTGGTATTGGCATAAAAATAGACAGGTAGACCAATGGAATAAAGGTGAAAACCCCGATATTAACCCACACACCTATGAACACCTGATTTTTGACAAAGAAGCTAAATTTATACGATGGAATAAAGAAAACATCTTCAACAAATGGTGCTGGTATGACTAGATCCTGGAATGTAGAAGACTGCAGATAGATCCATGTCTATTGCTATGCACAAAACTTAAGTCCAAATGGATCAAAGACCTCAACATAAACCCAGCCACACTGAACCTATTTGAAGACAAAGTAGGAAATACCCTTGAATTGATTGGTACAGGAGACAGCTTCCTGAACTTTACACTAATAGCACAGACACTGAGATCCACAATTAATAAATGGGACCTCCTGAAACTGAGAAACTTCTGTAAGGCTAAGGACACAGTCAGCAAGACAAAACAGCAGCCCACAGACTGGGAAAATATATTCATCAACCCCACATCTGACAGAGGGCTGATCTCCAAAATATACAAAGAACTCAAGAAGTGAGTCTCCAAAACATCAAACAATCCAACTAAAAAGTGGGGTACAGAATGAAATACACAATTCTCAATAGAGGAATCTAAAATGGCTGAAAGGTACATAAAAAAGTTTTCAACATCCTTAGTCATCAGGGAAATGCAAATCAAAACAACTCTGAGATACCATCTTACTCCTGTTAGAATGGCTAAAATAAAAAACACCAATGATAGTTTATGCTGGAGAGGATGTGGAGAAAGGGGAACACTCCTCCACTGCTGGTGGGAGTGCCAACTTGTACAGCCACTTTGGAAATCAGTATAGCTGTTTCTCAGGAAAATGGGAATCAGTCTACCTCAAGATGCAGCAATTCCTCTCTTAGGCATATCCCCAAAAGAAGCACATTCATACAACAAGGACATCTGTTCAATGATGTCCTTATAATGATGTAATAGCCAGAACATGGAAGCATCCTAGATGTACCTCAACTGAAGAATGGATAGAGAAAATGTGATACATTTATACAATGGAGTACTACTCAGCAAGAAAAAAAAAAAACAACGGAATCTTGAAAATTCTCAGGCAAATGGATGGAACTAAATGAAGCCATTCTGAGCAAGATAACCCAATCACAAAAATACAAACGTGGTATGTACTCACTCATATGTGGATTTTAGACATAGAGTAAAGGATTACCAGCCTACAATCCACACTGCCAGAGAAGCTAGTAAACAAGGAGGACCCTAAGAGAGTCATACATAGTCCCCTGGAGAAGGGGAAAGGGACAAGATCGCCTGAGCAAATTGGGAGCAAGGGAGGTGGTGGGGAGGGAGCTAGGAGAATGAGAAGGGGAGGAGGAAATGAGGGAGCAGAAAGGTTGAGTAGGGGGAGAATAGAAGAAAACAAGAAAGGATATACCATAATAGAGGGAGACATTTTAGGTTTACAGAGAAATCAGGCACTAGGGAAAGGTCTGGAGATCTACAAAGACAACACCAACTAACAATCTAAGCAACAGAGGAGAGGCTACCTTAAATGTTGTCCCCGGATAATGAGATTGATAACTGTCTTATATGCCATCCTATAGCCTTCATCCAGCAGCTGGTGGAAGTAGAAGCTGACACCCACAACTAATCACTGAACTGAACTGGAATCCAGTTGCAGAGAAGAATGAGTGATGGGCAAAGGGGTCCAGACCAGGCTGGTGAAACCCACAGAAACAGCTGACCTGAACAATGGGGAGCTCTTGGTTCCAGACTGATAGCTGGGATACCAGCATGGGACTGATTCAGACCCCAGGAACGTGGGTTTCAGTAAGGAGACATCGGAAATCTACGGGACCTCCTGTAGTAGTGCAGTACTTATCCCTAACATAGGTGTGGACTTTGGGAGCTCATTCCACATACAGGGATACTCCCTGAGCCACGACACATGGGGGTGGTTCTAGGCCCTATCCCAAAGGATTTGATAGACTCTGATGACCCTCCCCTATGGAAGTCCTCCCCCTCCCGCTGGGGAGCAAAAAGGGTATTAGGGTATTAGTAGGGTATTAGTGGGGGGAGGTTAGGGGAAGAGGTGAGGGAGTGGGAACTGGGATAGAAAACAATCTTGTTTCTAATTCAAATTAAAAAATAAAGAAAAAACTTATTTAACTTCCCCTTTTTTATAAATCTTTATCTTTTATTGCCATTTACAAACTATGATGAAGTCAACACCCATCACACATTTGCACATTTTGACAGGCTGAGGCCTATAGCAGAGTTGGAGTGAGGAAATCAGAGGGCCTACTCATTTTAAGTCCCAACAGACATACCAATCTTTACTGTCCAGCCAAAGTGGCTGAGGATACCAGTTTCCTCAAACCCCAGCAGCACTGTACATTGTCTGGCTTTTAAGCTGGAAGAAAGATAGCTCGTTATAGTTTTAATTTGCAGTTCTTTAATTACCAGTGAAGTTGAACACTTTTTCCTATGTTTATTGAATTTTGCTTTTCTTCTGCAGATTGCTTATTAGTTTACAAGCCCATTTCTCTGCAGAGGTGTTTGTCTTTCTCATATCAGTTTGCAGGATCTCTTTGTAGGTTCTAGATGCATAGCCTTGATTTATTGTACATATTGCAGATAACTCTGTTAGCTACCTATCTTTTTATTATTATTTTATTAGTTCAAATTAGAAACAAGCTTGCTTCACATGTCAATCCCTTCTTCTCTCCCTCCCCTCCCCCAACCCCCCACCAGCACCTCACATCATCCCCCTTCTCCCCAGGGAGGGTAAGGTCCTTCATGGGAGTTCCCCAAAGTCTGTCATATCATCCTGGGCAGGGCCTAGGCCCTCCCCCCATGTGTTCAGGCTGAAAAAACATCCCTCCATGAGGGATGGGCTCTCAAAGTCCCTTCTTACACCAGGGATAGATACTGATCCACTAAAGTGCCGAGGCCTCCTCATTGACATACACATTCAGGGGTCTGGAACAGTCCAGTGCTGGCCTCCCAGACAGCAGTCTGGGGTCCACATGCTCCCCCTTGTTCAGGTCAGCTGTTTCTGTGTGTTTCACCAGCCTGGGCCTGACCCCTTTATTCTTCATTCCTCCCTCTCTGCAACTGGGCTCCAGAGTTCAGTTCAGTGTATATCTGTGGGTGTCTGCCTCTGCTTCCATCAGCCACTGGATGAGGGCTCTAGGATGGCATAGAAAGCAGTCATCAGTCTCATTATAGGGGAAGGGCAATTAGGGTAGCCTCTCCATTGCCTATATTGTCAGTTGGTGTCATCCTTGTAGATCTCTGGAAATCTCCCTAGTGCCAGATCTCTCCTCCGACCTATAGTGGCTCCCTCTGTTATGTTATCTCTCATCCTGCTCTCCTCTATTCTTCCCCCAACTCAACCTTTCTGCTCCTCCATTTCCTCCTCTCCCCTCCTCGTCTCCCCCTCTCATTCTGCCAGCTCCCTCTCACCTACCCTCATGTTCCCAATTAGCTCAGGAGATCCTGCCCCTTCCCCTTCTCCGGTGTCCATATGCATTTTTCTTTTAGTATCCTTCTTGTTTCCTAGTTCCTTTGGTGATGAGGATTGTAGGCTGGTAATCCTTTGCTCTGTGTCTAAAATTCATATATGAATGAGTACATACCATGTTTGTCTTTTTGTGACTGGGTTACCTCACTCAGGTTGGTTTCTTCTAGTTCCATCCATTTGCCTGTGAATTTCAAGATTCCATTCCTTTTTTCTGCTGAGTAGTACTCCATTGTGTAAATGTACCACATTTTCTCTATCCATTCTTCAGTTGAGGGTCATCTAGGTTGCTTCCAGGTTCTGGCTATTACAAACAATGCTGCTATAAACATAGTTGAACATATGTACTTGTTGTATGAATGTGCATTATTTGGGTATATGCCCAAGAGAGGAATTGATGGATCTTGAGGTAGACTGATTCCCATTTTCCTGAGAAACAGCCATATTGATTTCCAAAGTGGTGTTACAAGTTTGCACTCCCACAGCAATGGAGGAGTGTTCCTTTTTCTCCACATCCTCTCCAGCATAGACTGTCATTGTCACCTATCTTTTTAATTTTACAGTAGCTTCCATCATCCCCAAGCTATAGTTTGTAGGAGATGACATCTGTCAACTATCTTCTTAATGGTTGAATGGTTAATTAGCATGGCTTCCAGAATGATAGAACACTTGACCTAACATACTCAAGTCTGAGTCTGAATACTCTTGAACTGGGCATGTTGGGTACATTGAGATAGTAAAGTGCTTTTCCTCTATTCTCACTGTACAGTAACAAACACAGATGTCTTTGATGACTTCAAAGGATGTAGAGATCTCTTCCTGCAACATCCATTCTGCAGCAGAGACCCACTAATCTAATTCACTGTTGCTACTCTCATCCATCCAACGGGCCAAGGACTAAGTCTGTAAGACCTTGCCTGCTCACTCTAGATGCCAAATCCAAACCCCAGGTTGTTTTATCTGCACGGATACACCAGCTTAAACAGAGATTCCTACAAACCCCTTCATCGGGTTTCATTGATATACTAGACAGTCTCACAGATATCAAGGAAACACATTTACACTAGATACTGGGAAGTTTAGGGCTATAGTTCAGTTGTTAGAATGCACAAATAGTGCTCTATCAGGTTCAATTCTCAGCCCTGCATAAATCAGATATGATGGCACTTGGGAGGTGAAGGCAAATGGGGTTCAACATCATCCTCTGTTATGTCAAGGACAGGCTGGGCTACCTACATGAGACCCTGTCTCAAAACAGAAATGGAAACAAAACCCTGAAAGTATGGATAAAGTTGTTAATAGGGAGAGATGTTCAGGAAGGGGCTTGGAGCATCCATGTCCTCTGGGGACATCAACATTATCAGCTATGCAAAAGCCCTTTAAGTTTTAATGGATTCTTTATTGTATAGGTATGGAGGATCACGTCTCCTATCCCTAGAGGCTGGGGAGTAGGGCTGAAAATACTCTTTAATTTTGTTTAGGTTTTTTGGGGACCCATCCAAGAGGTACCCAGGGGGCTCTCAGCCATCAGTCAACTCACTAGCATATAGAAAGATGAGGCCATCATGTTGAAGATTTCAAAGATTTCTGGGGCTGTATGCTAGAAAACAAGGCAAATACCAGATATATGTATTTCACAATATCACATCTGTGTTTTATTTTTCTCCTCTCATATTAATGGGTTATTCTTTTGCTCAAGAAAACAAAATCTATACTTAAATAAAACCCAAACCCAGAATGGAGGCGTCTTGTCTCAAATCAGACAGCTGAGTAGGTACACACATGGAGTCCTCCATGAATATAAAAGTTTCAACAAGGAAAGATGAGTAGACAGTGTGAGGGAAGTGTGTGGGACAGGTCCATTTCTTTAAAAGCAAGCTTTTTATACTGCGTGTCCTGTGGTGACCCTCCCAATGAGCAGTTGTTTAGAAGTTGTCAGTCCATGAGTAAAACATTATCATCTATTATTCTTGTAAATCATGAAGCTATACCATACTAATAATAGATAACTTTTCAAAGCTCACTCAGGTGATAAATGACAAATCAGGATTGGAACCCAGGTATTCTGGTACCAACTCGGCTCTTTTTCATGATCTGTAATGTGTTTATAGAGTCAAGGGGTGTGATCTTTCATGTGTGGTGCATGCACGCATGATGCATACACGTGTGTGTGTGTGTGTGTGTGTGTGTGTGTGTGTGTGTGTGTGTGTGTATGCACTTCTTGGTCTCTATATCTGAATCTCTATGTCTGTGTGTTGCTATGTGTATGTGTGCACACACATGTGTGTGCTTGTCTATATTTCTGTTTCTCTTCATGTATGTTTTCCTCTGTGCATGAGTATTCACATGTTCATGTGTTATGGGCTTCTGTACTTTTCCTATAAATATACACATATTCATCTGTCTGTGAACCTAGAAAGAGAAGAGGAGATATCAGTGGGACAAAGTGTGCAGTGCTTGTGAGGGGAAGTGGCAAGGTGAGTATGCTTGTCTGAAAACAATTATGATTTTTATGGAAAGAATGATCACATGTTTTTTTTTTATTTTAGACAACATATTTAGGAAATGAGCCTTCTAGTTCAAAGCTTGACCACCATTCTTTAACTTTCTTGTACATGTCTCCCAATAGTCCTCAAGCACTCCAGATAAAATGAGTTCTCAGTAGAGCAAGGCCAGCAATCTAGAAATGGAAACTAATTTATATTAATAAATACAGGCAAATCTGGGGGAGCCAATTAACGAGTGAGCTAATGATGTGGTTTTCTGTTGTGTAGGGGCATAAGTGAGGTGATTCCATTTGCTTTAAGGGAATTGGGGTTTACAAGACTATAGTGCTAATACGTATTTGTCATGGTCAGTTTTGGCGCTGTGATCCCACTTGGTTATAGAAGAAATACAGTAATGGGGGGATGTCAGTAATGGGGGGAAAGTATAGGCTTGCTGGTCATCCATCTGCAGAAAAAGAGATATGTCAAGGGATTACCCAGAGGGCCAGCAGAGCCCATCCATGTCTGCCTGTGTGAGGTTATACCATGGAGCTTAGGCATCTACCGAGAATGAGAATGGGTGGGCAAGATAGGGCTAGGGAGGAAGAAGAGAGCATGCACTTCCCATGTGCCAGCTCAAGGCCTTACCTTGTTTCATGGCTCCTGCCCTTCAGGACAGACTAATTCTAAAACCTTTGTCCTCACTCAGGTAATGTTCCAGCTTAGACTCCCTATACTCTTATAATGACTCTGGTCCCTCTCTTTGGTACTTTGAGATCTCCCTGTCCATGCTGTTGTTCCCACAGTTAATCCTCTAGCATGAGCTTCAGATTAGTCTCAGCAGTCCCAGGATGGTCACAACTTGATAACAATGACCAGCTGTCATTCAGCTCATTCTGTCTCCCAGATGCTGTGTGAAGCTTTACAATATGAGCACATTTATTACTCCCTAGAACAAAGAGAGACCATTGTCACCCCCACTTCACAGGTGAAGAAAAATGTGCAGGATAATGTAACTAGGTTATTACACTTATGCCAGTTGCCCGAGGTCTCTCAGCTGGTGAGCGACAGAGTTGGCATGGATTTTATGCTGTCTGGCTTCCAGCACATGCTCCCACTAATAAATGTAGTGTCCATGTCAGGCTCAGAAACATCAGTTAAGTGCAAGGACAATTGGCTTATTTCATGCTGACAATGATCTCTCAAGATGACATAGCTTTATGAGAAGACCAGTACGGCTAGATAGAGGAGAGTCTACACTCCCACCCAGATCTATGCTTTGAAGTCCTTAATGCATTCAGATGGCTAACTGACTTGGGTCAGGCCCAAAGGGGGGTTGGTGAACAATCTCTACTGAATGGACATTTGGGCAAGTGACCAGAGAAACAGACTAATGACACCAGAGTGTGAGGACCCAGCCAGGCTAAGAGCTATTTCCTCTCTTCTCCTTTCAGGAGACTTCACTTCTTATATTCTCTCCCTCTCTTCCTCTCATAGAATATTAAATCCTGGGTGTGCATGTGGTTGGAGGAGGGGATTTTTCCTGAAGAGCTGCATGAAAGAGAATATAATAGGGCCAGAAAAAGCAGCGTAATTGGGGCTCAAGTTCTAGTACACCTCCCAGAGCTGTTGTGAGAATTAAATAGGTTAATTCACAGACAACCCTTAAGACGATTTGTAGCATACGCAAGTACTCAAATACTGCTGTTGTTATTTTATACATATGTGCAACACTTGGACAGAGCAATAGATGGGGAGCCAAGGCCCCAGAGCTTCATTCCCATCTCTTTCACTTAAGCATAATAGTTTCTGTTTTCAAGTTAGGGGATGTACTATTCAAGACTCAGATAACCAAGAAGATGGACAGATGAGGTAGGGCATGGGTAGATGAATGGAGAAATACTTTGATTTATCAGTTGAAAGATATTATAAGTAACTTAGTCGTACCATTGTAGGGGGTGAAAAGTCCTGTAGGCTAGCAGAGTAGCCTACTCTTCAGAGTAGGATGGCAGAGGGGAGACAAAGAATAGAGTTAATGCAGCAGTTTGGACCTGAAGACAGCAGAATCCCTAGTCCTGAGGAGGTCAGGCTGTTTCCTTTAAGACTGTCAATGGAGTAAGTGAGGCCCACCCACATGATGAGGTAGACTCTGTCTTACTCAAAGTCTACTGATTTAAATGTTAATATAGTTCATAAAGGGCCCTCATAGTAACATCTAGAATAATGTTTAACCAAATATCTGAATGTCCTCATGTAGATATAGTTATATATTCAATTAACTATCATAAACAGGGACTTAGTATCAAAACTATTTATAAGGAGGGGGAGACAAGATCATTTGGACTTACTGGCTGCCAGCAATGACAAACCCTGTCTCAAGGGAATAATGTGGAAAGAAAAGAGAACAGGATATTAGACATCATCCTTTGTTCTCTACACAAACGCCCAGACATGCACCTGCACATGTGTGCTCATACACACCACATTCACACACAGGAAAAAAGCATTTATATTAATATGTTCTATTTTAATAGCATAATTTTGAACATTAGACTCTCCCCTCACTGTAAAGAATCCCTGACCTGTAGATGGCCAATCATGGGTATACATGACAAGGTCTCATGAGGGAGCTATCCCAGGCTGGTCTTGAACTTGGCAATTCCTTTTGCCTCAGTCTCCCACCTGCTGGGAGTACAGATGAGTGACACCAAATCCAGGCGCAAATATTTCAAAAGATTCAAAGTAAAGATAGATATTGAAATATGACAAGGTCTTCTCTGACAGTAACTTGGCAGAATACTTTTTTAAAGTGTATCTTTTGAAGTATCAGTTCTATTTTCTCCCATACCATCCTTAAGAATAACTTTGTGTATAAGCAAAAAGGCAAGTGCCAGGCTGCTCATTATAGCATTTTAAGGAAATGAAAACCTGGAAATAGCCAACCATTACCGGCAGAGAAAAACAAGCAACTAACAAAACATTGAAGAGACACTGATGGCTGTCAAAATTAATGCATGATCTACAAAAATAATCTGCTTAGAATTCTATGACATATAGATAAACAATGATAAAAATGTCACTTACTTAAAAATCCCAATTTCCAAGTGTACATTAGGTTATAAATTAAATGAAACCTGTCATCCTGATAATAACTGTTGCCCCTGGAGCAATGAGATTCTCAACATTCTTAATGCTGCAACTCTTTAATACAGTTCTTCATGTTGTGGTGACCCCCAACCATAAAATTATTTTCGTTGCTACTTCATAACTGTAGCTTTTCTACTTTTATTAACTATAATGTAAATGCAGGATTATATAGTATGCAACCCCTGTGATGGGGTCATGACCTACAGGTTGAGAAGCACTGTTCTAGAGGGATGAGCATTTATCTGTAACACTTCAATATTGTTTTATAATAAAGAAATTCTGGTAATTTGCCACTTAATTCAAGTTTAATGTTGAAAGTAACAAATTTGCAAACTATTCTTTAATGTCAAGTATTAGAGATTGGTCATGAGCCCTGACATGTAGCCGACATTAAACCTACATGTAACAAGCACTAAAAGGCTTGTTATTGCAGAGTTTATACAGCATTTCCAATTGAAATTTATATTGAAAGTTTAATACTAGATATGTACAATATTAGTTTAATCTACAACATGGAACATCTAATCTCTTGGTAGTATGTGACTGTATTTTTATATGAAGTCAGATCCTGGTGATTTGATAAGAATTTTCTCCTAGTTTGGATACTATAAATAGATATGAGACCTAATTTTAACTCCCAGGATAGGAATTTGAAACGCAAAGATATATTACTTTTTTCTAAAATGTTAGCTGTGTTACAAAGCAATCCCGAATATAGTAGGCACCTTCCCTCAGAATTGCACAATATTAACCAAGGGAAAGCAAAGGCAATAATGCCATGATCTAATAAACACAGTTACTATGAGAGAGCTAGCAAACAAGTGGAAATATTTCTCTATAATTTCGTTAAAGAAATGAAAGGGTCCGCTAGGCAACCAAAGACTAGAAATTATTTCCTGATGCTTTTATTAGACTGATCAATAACACATGTGCCTTTTATAAAATAGACCCTAGCTTTAGAGAGAAAATACAACAGACATGACAATAAAACGACTTTACATCTGTTTTGATTCTTACATATGAGTTTCAGTTACCTTCATCTGGGTAGGGAAAAAGGAGAAAAGAATTTCAAGCAGCTATCCTCATTATCGGGGGCACCTCACTTAAGCCAGTGGCAGGACACCTGACCCAGGATGTAGTTTCCTATGTGTTTTTATGGTGATGATGTGTGTATCTCCCTTCTCCCCTCCCCTTCCTTCACCCCATCCAGTTCTCCAAGTCTGGGATCCATTTTGTAAGTGCCCTTTTAACACATTACCATTCCTGTTCTTAAACCCGCTGGCTTTGGCCTCTGCCACCATTGAGTGTGGCACAGGTTTAAACCCATGCATTGTTTAACACCTGCTGTTATGGCCTTGAAACTCATAATGCGTTTCTTTTCCAGTTTGTGCTGTGTGATGTCCATTGGGGCATGAGAGCATGCATCCTTCATCCCTTGTTCACCTTGTTCACAAGTAGCATTCAAAATACACCATGAGTATCCAGTTCTGTGGCCTGTGATATATGGGTGTTCAAGGGGAGTGAGCACCGTCTTTGACAGGTAGAGTAAGAGGCAGAATAAGATGGTCCTGCTTTGCTCTAACCACAACTTACTTCTGTCTACCAAGAAGACAACGGTGTCTTACTAAACACGATGAAGGTCCTTTGGGGCCCATGTTACTTTCCTGTATTAGCTAACTGCCTAAGCTGAAATGTAACCAAACTGGTTCCTTTTCCTTTAGTCTTTCCTTAGAAACAAGCCAAAGGCAGACAGTGTTTGTAGAATGTGCACTTATGTACGGGAAACAAGAGAAGCCTGTCTACTGCTCTGATAAGAATGAAATGTGCACACATATAGGACTCTGAAATATGAAATATGGAATGTCAGTGATTCTACATATAAATTAAATGCTTTTAAGTATGTTTTCATTGCTGGCATATATATAAAGCATATGGCAAACTTCATACCAATAATGGAAATTTTAAATTTTTCTTTACTTAAAACAATAGCAAATAGCAAACCAAAACACTAGGACAGGCTAAGAGGCTGAGAAAGGAAGGCAAAGCTTTGTCTTTTAGTCTCACAAATGACATGTTTTCCCATCTTTTCAAACTATGGGCCCCAGAAGTCTAGTCTACTTTGTACCACACTTTGAAAATTATGTAGTTAGCTGTGTCTCAAGTGTCTCACTGAAGGTGCCTCTGATTCCTGCCATGGCCTCTTTAAAAAGCAACTCCTTTTTGCTTTTCCCTTCTAATTATTTTTAAACTCGTGGTTTTTTCTTTGTTTTCTTCATGATGTTTAGACTTATAGTTTCTTTTCTTTTCTTTTCTTTTTTGAAACAGGTTTTCTCTGTGTAGCTTTGTAGACCAGGCTGGCCTTGAGTCACAGAGATCTACCTGCCTCTGCCTCCCGAGTGCTGGGATTAAAGGTGTATGGCACCATCGCCTGGCTGGAATTATAATTTCTATACGACTGACTGTAGTTACTGCTATCATAGTGATTTCTCCCAAATGTCAGTTTCCTGGAGTGATGATGGGGAAGTCATATACACAGTGCAGTGATTCTCTACATGTGCTCTGAGGACTGGGAGCATCCTTATCACAATGGTTCTGATTAAAAACACAAATCTGCAGGAGCCACCATAGGCCTCTGGGAGTGTGAACCAGCAGTGTTTAGCCAGTCTTTCAAGGGGTTCAGATGCATGTTACATTGTTACAGTACTGATGGGGGGGTATGTACTCTTGAAGCAGCTACACTCACACTTAAGTCCTGGGTGGGCCACTTACCATCTATCTCTCTGACACTGAGAAACCCATTACTCGGGCTGAGACTCTGAAACAAAGCAAAGAGACTTGTCATAAACAAAGAAGGACACTTGTCATACCTACAAATGCTTCTGCTTTCTGTCACTGGTAAAGACTAAGGGGAAGTAGTGTCTGAATGCATTGGAAGGGTTCTGCATAGAGTTGGTTATAAAGAGTAAGGCAGGGTCAGAGGTCAACTCTTAGTCATCCATGAGTTGATATGGTGCAAAGGTGCTGAATGAGTGAGGAAAGAGTCCCAGGAGGAAACCCATCAATTTCCCAGTCCAGTTTGAACTGTAGCTTTGAAGAAAGCAAATAAACAGTAAAGCCTTTGGGGTCAGCCTTCATATCTTGGAGACTGACATATCTATCTCATTGCAACACAGGAAAAAACAAAATATTATTTTAGGTACAATGGGTTGACTGTCCTCTTTTGATGAGCTCCAAGCAACTCATGTGGCATGCAATTTAGTCAAATGGTGGAAACCAGGTTATGGGGGGAAAGACAAAAAGAGATTTTGTGGCTTTATACTTTTATTTATTATTTTAATGTTATTATTTGATTTACAATGCCAAAGCAAAATGCCAAGTTTTAGTAATTTGAAATTTCCATAGCATAAAATGGAAATGCTAGCATCTATACTGCCATTCTACATTAATCAAGCAAAATATAAAGCCAATGATTTATATATAACCACTAAAACTATGCTCTACAATAAAGTAAGATGGCAAGTTACTTCAAGTGTGACCATGGGACATATGTCATTCTCTCAAAGTTACATATTAATAAGAAGATGAAAAATATACAATTTATTATTCAAAAACTTTGTACAAAATGAAAGACTCTATCAAAACTCTGGAAAGTTGCACATTGAATATTAAAGAATCAGTTGACCCCAACCAACAGACTCTCAGACCTTGTCACAGCTCATGTCTGCTTTGCTACAAAGCTTCTCAGCTGTTGATAAATGGTAGGCACTTGAGAGGAAGGATGGAGAATGAAGAATTATAAATATTTGCCTCCAACTTATCCTTCTTGAGTGATTTGTTTGTGACTTGTTAACATGGAGGGGTACTGCTTGAGAAACTTCCTCATGGTGATTTGCTTTCTGCAACTGGGACACCGGCTATATATGAGCTTCAGAGCCGGCATTGCCAGCTTGCCTTTGATTCCTGCAGCTTCATCGTATGTGGATGAGGTGTCTAACCCAGAGTTAGCAGCATTGGTTTCACTCCTGGCATGTTTATATTGTGCTTTGAAAAAGTCTTTGAGGGAGAGTAAGAAATATTCTTTGCTCTAGGAGCTTGGCCTTATCGATTGTCATTTTCATTCTCCTCTGGAGGGTTATAGAGGTGTCGAAGAATGCTTTCTAAATGAGTATAGTTTTATTGGATTTGAAATTTTAATGTCATGAATAACTCTGGGTATATCACAAGTCGTAAAAGATTCAGAACTCAGATTTTTTTTCAGTGTTGATCCCATAGAAAATCCATGTATTTTTGTACTTAAGAAGCAAATTGTGAAATTATTTCTGTAAATAATATAAGCATCATTGTGCACTTACTAGTATCAAGCACATCCAATTGCTTTTTTTATATATGTAAAGTTCCTATCCACTTCTGAGTCAGCTCATGAAGATGTGAGCTCAATACAAGGTATAGGAAGAACATGCTTGCCTTCCAAGAACACAGAACCCTCCTGCTATGTGGACACAGAACCCTCCTGCTATGTGGACACAGAACCTTTTGCTATGTGGGCACAGAGCCCTTCTGCTATGTGGACACAAGGAGAATTGATGGGAGTGGGAAGACCCACTGTTTCCATTCAAAGCCAAGAAAATATCAAAGTTCCTGTCTGCTTTAGACTCATAGTCAGGGCTGAAATGCACACAGCCACCCACCCAGTCAGTTTTGGAGGCTGAGAAGCCTGCATATTTCAGCACAGCACAGTTAAAGCCAGTCTGGGAGCCCCATGTTCACAGCATGGACTTGGGCAGCTCCTCTCTGCACAGTCCAGATAATACTTACATGAAGCTTGAAGGCCAGCTGGGTCTACTCAGAGACTGAGGAGATGGGAACGGGGCTTTGTAAGGTGCTCCACACAAAGGTGCCCCACCACATGGCCTGACCTCTGGTCCTTTGACCTGTAGGCAAATGTTAAGTTTTGCATGAAGAAAATAATCCAGTTTCTTCATTTCATCTTCCTGCTCAGAACTTGTAAGCACCAACGCCTGAGCCTGTAAGCCTAAGACTCAGTTTCCAGTGGATTCTGGTCAATGGGTAGGAGGGTAGGTCTAGCATGTCCTCCTTGGTGAGAGTCCTGCAATTCTGCAGAATCTCTGATGGCCCAGGAGGCTGAGACTTTGGTTTTTTTTCAGCAGACCAAATAAAAAACCAACGTGGAGAGAAAGTTCAGGACTCAGGGACCTGGTAATTTTCCATGACATGTTTTCTTCTGAGAGGCTGGAGCCCATCCATGGCTGTACACCTCCCTGGAACTGTGGCATGCTTTCTGACTTTATGCCTCCATAAATGCCTCTTTCTTGGTTGAACTGATAATGACTTATATGTCTAAAACCATAGTATGAAATGAAATTTAAAAAAATAGAACCCATATACAATTTAATTCAATAAACATTTGGGTATCTTTTTTATGTCAGGCATTGTATTAAAACCTGGGATATAAAGATGAATAAAAGCCTCAAGTATAAAAGGAGCTCATCCTTGCAGAGGAGGAAATATTTACATAGCGATTCCTGAGGGAGAGGAATGGCTGAAGTTTACACTGAAAAGGGGGTCAGATACGGCGGCATTAAGCTCCTTCCTCAAGAAGATGACCCAAGCTGAGTCCTGCAGAATAATCAAGACCTTATCAGATGAGAACTGGGAAAAGTCATTTGGACAGAAAACCCTGGCTGTGTTGGTAAAACAATGGATAGCAACAAGGGTTCCCATGTAATTTGAGCAGATAATGAATGACCAAGTGTCTAAGTTAGGGTTTCTATTGCTGTGAAGAGACACCATAGCCATGGCAACTTTTATAAAGGAAAAGCATTGAATTAGGGTGTTTCACATTTTCAGAGGTGTAGTCCATTATCATCATGGTGGGACATGGTGGCATGCAGGCAGACATAGTGCTGAAGCAAGAGCTGAGAATCCTACATCTTGACCCATAAGCAATAGGAAGTGGTCTAAGTGTCACACTGAGCGAAGCTTGAACAAAGGACACCTCAAAACCCACCCCCACAATGACACCCTTCCTCCAACAAGGCCACACTTCCTCCAACAATACCACATCTCCTAATAGTGCCACTTCCTATAGACTCATAGGGGCCAATTTCATTTAAACTACCACACCAGGTTAAGGATGGTAAATGAATAGGAACTTGGCTGCAAAGTGCAATGTCTGCCAGGCTAAAGGGAAGAAGGCCATCATGAGATTTCAAGCTGGGAAAAATGTCTCCATAGCAATGGAGACAACTGACCATGGACTAAAACCTCTGAAACCATGAGCCAAAGTCAATCTTCCCCCTTTTAAGCTGCACTCCCAGACATTTTTCCTAGCAATGTATAAACTAAGACCACTACCAATGGAAACGGGAAGTTTGATGCCACAAGACAGAAAGGGACCGTCGATGAAGATTTTTATGTTTATTTTAAAGTTTTTTCATACAGTATATTTTGATCATATTCTTCTTCCTCCCTCAACTTCTTCCAGAACCCCTACCTTCATACCCACCTAACTTTATGTTCTTCTCTCTCCCAATAAATAATTAAACCCACAGGGGGGAAAAAACACAAAAATCAAACAAACATGTAGGTAGAGGTTTCTGTCCTTCCTGGTCCCATATCTGTTTAATCTCAAATAAACACACAGAGGCTTATATTAATCATAAACTGTTTGGCTGATGGCTCAAGCTTCTTACTAGCTAGCTTTCTCTCTTAATTATTAACCCATTTCTACTAATCTGTGTATCTCCATGGATTCTATGGCCTCTTTCTTCCTTGGCAGCTACATGGCATCTCTCTGGCAACACACTCACTCCCTGCGTTCCTCTTTCCAGAATTCTCCTAGACTGGTAGCCTTGCCTATACTTCCTGCCTGGCTATATCCTGCCTGTCTATTGGCTGAAACAGCTTATTCATCAACCAATAAGAAAACACATATTCACAGCATACAGAAGAACATCCCCCATCACAGACTAGAAGGAAAATGTCAACAACTGAGATTCAAGATGGCAGCAGCTTCCAGCACCTGTGGAATCACAGACCATTCCAATGAGCCTGAAAGACCCGCAGAGACTTTCAGGGAGATTTGGAAGTGGAGGATGAGGCTGAAAATTGTGAAATATCTACAAAACAACTTAAAAAGGGCAGGTCTTAAGGGAAGATGCTTTTAAAATTAGTTTCATGGAATTGGAAAAAAAAGATGGCAAAATGGAGCAGACCTAGAGACAGGCAGGTATGGTATGTCAGGTATGGGAACTCAGCTGCAGGGGACAAAGGAGCATGTTGTTGCAGAGTAGAACTGGGCCTTGCGTCACCCCGTTTTTGCCCAAGGCATGGAGTAGCTTCTGCTGCTGCTCCTCCTTCTATTCTCGATTCTCACCCTATGCTAACTCAGAGGGCAGGGTAGTATATAGCAGCTGCCTGGAGCTTTAGAAGGTACTGCTCCCCCAATAAACAGACATGCTGTACAGCCATATGATCACCCCAACACTGAATAGCAATAAGATATCTAAGGCCGGTCTCTCTGTAGGCAGAGGCAGGCAGATCTCTGTGAGCTCAAGGCTAGTCTGGTCTACAGAGTTAGTTCCAGGACATCCAGAGCAGTTGCAGAGAGAAACCATGTCTCAAAAGAACAAGAGAGAGAGAGAGAGAGAGAGGGAGAGAGAGAGAGAGAGAGAGAGAGAGAGAGAGAGAGAGAGAGGGAGGGAAGGGGAGAGAGAGATATAAGATGAAGAACAGTAGAAAAGTTCATTTTCTGGATTAAGCCTCCTTGGAAAACTTCTGTGGTCTGTGCTGCAGACAGAGACTGTGTTGATGTGTATGGTCCATTCTTCTATGGACAAGGAAACTTCTTTTGCAGTGATATTGATGACTGCAGACTCATAACTGAGGATAGAGATGTTGATGGATTCTATGACAACCTTCTTCCCTACTTACCAAAAAGAAAGAAGGAAAGAAGGAAGGGGAAAAGGAAGGAAGGAAGGAAGGAAGGAAGGAAGGAAGGAAGGAAGGAAGGAAGGAAGGGAAAGGAAAGGAAGGAAGAAGAAAGTATTTCATACAGGAAGCCATTGAAGAGAGTCCTTCAACAATGTGATAAAGATGCTGAAGTATAGCTCTTCACAGTTGATGACTTCTGGTGGGGAAGGACTCAGTTTTCTTTAAGGGGCTGGCCACTGGGAGTTTGACCATGCTCCAGTGAGTATAAGGGCAACACAAATTGGGTTGGTGGGGTTTTGTTGTTGTTTTGTTTTTATTGGGGGGTGCATGGACTTGGGAAGAATGGAAATCAAGTGTGATCAGGGTGCACTGCATGAAATTCCCAAACAATCAATAAAAATATTATGATGGAGAGGTAATTTCCCACTGTGGGATAGGTGGGAGTCAACAAAAGGAAAAAGGGATAAAAGAAGAAGAGGCACAAAAAGAGCTTAAACTCCAGTTGAACACATAAGTTCACTAATCCGAACACTTAAGAACACACAAATTTGACATCCTCAGCCTCTCAATGAAGATAGCAGACAGGAGATGAGATATATCCCAACCATTGTGGCCTTTTTTCAGGACACCAGACCTGCTACAATGCTTCACTAACTCAAGACCTGCTACAGTGCTTCACCAACTCAGCAGCCACATGGCCTGTGTACCCTGCCTTGCTACAAATATCTGGGAGGTGGAGGGGTACAATGGTGGTCCAAGCAAATAATTTTCCCAGAGGAAGGTGAGGGAGAACTCTCCTCAGGAGGAATGGCTGTGCACAGAGCCTGAGAGGTAGGGTGAACTAAAGAGAAGTCCATAAAAATAAGCAGAACAAGGCCGCTCTCAGAGGTGGCACTGTCTTATCTCTTCTCTTAGATGAAAAACAACCCAAGTCATGTTCCCTCTGGAGCAGCTGCTGATGGGAGCTAATTTCTCTCTGTGTCAGCTTTTGCCGTGGTAACTGAATGTCTGACATAAAGACTTAAAGGGAAGAGGCATTTATTCCCTAGATTTTAGTCAATCAGGACAGGGGTACAGAGCAGAGCTGGGCCACTCATATCATGTGGGAGAAGGAAAATAGGATTACAGACGGGTCCTGAACAATGACCAACTCCAGTGATCTCATTCCTTCAGGTAGGCCCTGCCTCCTAATGTTTACATAACCTCCCAAAATAGTGCCACTGTGGGGGGGGGAACCAGGTTTTCAATACAGGAGCTATTGGAAGGAAGCATTTCAAATACAAACCATAGAAATTGCATTTTACACCTTTAAAAGCACCACAGGTCTTTGATTTGATTTTTTTTTTGAAGCCTCATATCTAACCCACCAGCCCTGACATCATCGGTTTTTCTGGTGTAATCTTGAGACTACCCTAGCTGAGTCCTTCCATGGAACTAGAAAAGTGTGCCCGTGATTGGCAATGATGCCCTGAAGACCCCCCACTCATGGTCAGTTACAAGGAAAGAACCAAGGACAGGCAGGGCTAAGCTATCTCAGCAAGTGACACGCATCATTAGGCACTTCAGAAAGCTTGCTTTCCCATGTGTCAGCCTGACTTTGACCATGTCATGTCACAAATGGCAGATGGCACTCCAGAGGTATGTGATATGGGGCCCCTTTACTGCTAACAAAAGCAAGAATCAAGAAATGAAGATACTTAGAAAATGTTCACATCTAAGTAGAGGCAAGATTTGAATGCGGATTCTTTTAGTCTTCCCTAATTCTATGTTATTCTAACCGTCTTCTTACCTATTAACACATGACATAAAAACTAAGATTTAATTTTTATCCTGAAATAATGTGTCTAAATCAACTACTCTTTGTAGGCTTTGAAGATTCTCTAGGAAGCCAAAGCCAAGGCCTGTGAGGGTCCATGTCCCTTTCTTTTCCCTAACCACCTTCATCTTCCCTTTCCCCAAGAGATAAAAATGTTATTAATTTTAATAATATATTCATAATATTACATTAACAATGAATATTAAGTTGCTTTAGTAATTAATACATATTAACCAAATTGTAGGAGGCATCTGAGTCAGATTGCTGTCTAGAGGAACATAGTGGTTGTAGTCTCTTTGAGTCACTGGTCTCAGATGGAAACTTGACCTTCCTTGGGACATTGGTATTGTACGAGAGACACTTAGGATTATCAAACCTTGAAAGGCTGATGAATCGTGCCCTTCAAGCCAGAGAAGTGCTACTCTCCCCACAAAACAAGAATTGCTCCCATAGCAAAGTATTATCCACCCCAAGTATCAACAGTGCTGCATAGAGAGGTCGTGGGCTCATCAAAACATCTATCATTTTTCTGTAAGCAGGGACCATTAGAGGGATGAATGACTTATATTTTGCCTTCTGGTAGAATACTGCTGGTCCCAAGCCCTGTTTCATAGAGTTTCCTGGATGATGTGATAGACAGTGAGGACTGGTCCAGAAGGCAGGAGGCATCAGATCTCCACCAGACCCCAGGGGCCACTGAACAGGGAAGCCCAGCATGCTGAGTGAGCGAGCTTGCAGGATGCTGGGTGCATGGTGCCTGTGTTTCAAGATGTTGAGGCCAGTATGACCATAGTGGAAGGTGCAGGGGCTAGCACTCCTGAGCAGAGCACAGGGGTCCTGCCCTGCCCTACTGGTGAACTGCTGAGCCGTTCTTTCCCACAGTAGAGCCCTGCCCTAAGTAAGACTGTGGTGACTCCAGCAAGACAATGTCTTGATAAACAGAAGGGCTTTTATGCTAACTTTTTATCCTTTGTTCTTACAAAAGCAACTTCTCTTCACTCTTTCTTCCTGGGGTAATTTGAGTCCATGGATGGTTCTTGAACACCGATGAGTGGTATGCTTGCTACTCCAGGGGATACAGAAAAATCCATCATGAGCTCTGGGTGCTGAATTCAGTAGGGGAAAAAACATTTATAAGGATCTGGTGGCAAAAGAAATTATGACACATTCTAAAATGGGGCCAGGAGCCAAAAGTGACAGCAATGTGGAGGAGAGATATACCTAAAGAATTTTATTTTAACCAGGAGAGCTTTGGGGGAGTATGCTCTGAATTGGAAGGATGCGTCTAGGTGCCCCCATAAGCCATTGCTTCTTGGTCCTGCAAAAGAGACATCATATACCTGCTGTTCTGATGCCCTTGACATTTTAAAACTTAGTATATATGTGTGAATATATGAATGTAGGCACACACGTGCTAGGAGACACGTGTGGAGGTCAGAGGACAACCTCAGTATGAATCCTCACCTGTTCGAGGCAGTCTCTGGGATTTATTGCCAGGACACAGAAAAACTCTTGGTCCTATATTGAAATAAACTCCCCAAGTTGCCTTTGGTCATGATGTCCCTCACAATAGAAAACTGAGACAGGCGACATGTTCCCTAGCTAAGTAGTAATGAAACAGGGCACCTGAGTGAGTGATGTTGGCATGCAATGACAGACAGGCTTACAAGATAGACAGTGATGTAGACAGTCAGAAAAGACTTCTTCCCAGAATCACCATGTATACCTCCTGGAGAAACAGATGTGAGTTCAAACAGCAGTGACTTCATACTCCAATCTCTGTTTCCATCTGAGCCACCAACCTCAGCCAAACTCGGTCTGTGTGCTCTGGCAAGGTTTTCTAAGTTAACTCAGGTTCCTGGCTGATTTATAAGGATTTTGTCAAATTGCTAATACCATTATTCTGCCCCCATCCATTTCATCAACAGTAGTTTAAACTCGGCCATCTTGAATCACTCACAAACAGTCCCAGAGGTTTATTTGGTCTTATATTTCTTAACACAATTTATAGCATCCAAATATTGAGTTAAATTTTGGGCTGACATTCATCAAGCCTACTGTAATATGCCCTTGGCTTTTCTCTCACCATTCCTGTCATCTGTCTTGGCAGTAAAAGTGCTTCTGCTTCTTTTCCATGCGATCCAAGCAAAGAGAAAAAACAAAACACTATTTCCCAGGCTTCTGTTCCAGCAGTGCCTACAGGCTCATCTACATGACCTATTTAAACCTCCCTCCTCTGAGTATAGCAGAACGCCATTGGGAGTCATTTTATTGACACAATCTTTAGTAAAACAATAGTATGTGGTTTTACCCTAGGTCCCTGGACTTTATAGTCTCAGGTTCCTGGTTACTCAAGCAGTGTCAGGTATGGGTTCCATTGTGTATAGTGAGCCTTAACTCAAATCAGTTATTGGTTGGTTACTCCCATAAGCCCTGCACCTCCGTTACATTAGCATATCTTGAAGGCAGGACACCATTGTAGATCAAAGTGTTTGTAGCTGGGTTGGTGTTGATGTTTCTCCTTTGCTAGTGAGCAGAGTACCTTCTGGTACTATGAACACTAGCACTAGTCCATAGGGGTAAAGGCTCTATGTGGGTATCAGCCAAATTCTCCATGTTCAATAAGTTGTGTAGGTGTTGTCTTCAGCAATAAGGCTTTGCTGTCATTTGTGGAGAGCAATCAATAGTAACCTTGGAAATTAACCTGGATTTTCAAGGGTGTCCACGGGGCCCCTTTGGCCAACAACTTGATTGATGCAACCAATTCCCAGAAGCCTTCATTTGGTGATGAGGAATGCCCAGTTGGATCTTTATCCCCCCTGTTATTTTACAGCTCCATTTAGATCACCTTCATATATGCATATGTTATAGGAAGCTTCTGCTGTATTAGGTTTCCATACTATCCTTCAAATGGCCCTTCATTTTAGCTATATCTTTCTATTTTCCCTCCATTGTCTGTTTCTTCCCTGCCTCCCTGCTTGATCCTCCTGTTCCAGCCTCCTTTACTCCTAACCCATCCATCCATAACTATCTATTCTATTTCCCTTTCCTAGAAAGATCTATCTGGCCCCCCTCAGTCCCTTATGGTGTGCCTAAACTCTATGGTTCTATAGATTGTAGATTGCTTATCATTGACTTGACAGCTCATATCTACATATAAACAATACATACCATCTTTGTTTTTCTGGGTTTGGGTTACCTCACTTGGGGTATTTTTTCCTAGTTCTATTCATTTACCTGCAGTTTTCATATCTTTAACAGTTGAATAATAGTAATATTTTATTGTGTAAATGTAGACATTGTGTTATATTCATAGATCAGTGCCTTGCTCAGCCATTGTCAGAGAAGCTTCCTCCTGCAGCACATGGGAACAACCATAGACTCACAGCCAGATAATATGCAGAGAGTAAGAGACCTTGGAACATTCAGCTCTGTGGAAGAGGAGGCAGAAAACGTGTAGTGCCAGAGGGGATGGAGAACACCAAAGAAACAAGGCCTTCTAAACACAACAGAACATATGCACTTATGAACTCACAGAGGCTGAGGCAACATACACAGGGCCTGCATCAGATGGGGTCCTAGCGCTAAAAGAAGTGGATGCATGCCACCATCCCTAACCCAGAGGCTATCTCCAATTGATAACCACTTACAAATGGAAATTTAGTCTCCTCCAAGGGAGTCTCACTGGGGAAACAAACTACTCTTAGGATAGACTGCATGCCCAGCAGTGGACGGCCAACAGAAAATGAACTCAGTGTCATCTTTGGAAGCCCCTTGTCTCATGTCAGGGCTTTGCCTTTTCTTTTTTAAATTTATATTTTTTATTTTTTAAATTCTCTCTCTTTCTCTAACACTACAGGTCCTTTGTATATATACTATGGCTTCCAGTTTTGTGTTTTTATGGAATTCCTGAGTGTGCAAACTAGTGGGTCTCTGCATCTTTATCTGTTTCTTGTGCCCTTCTTTTGGCTCTTTTCCTTCTATTATTTTTTACATTATCCTATTCCAATGTGTTTATTTTTTGCTTTCTGTTATTATATTTTATTTTATTATGATCCCATAGAAGCCTGTTTGATATCTAATGAGAGAAAGAAAGAGGTAGATTCATATGGGATGGGAGGTGTGAAGAGGAACTGGAAAGATTAGAGAGAGCAGAAAATAGTAATCAGGATATATTATATGAAAAGAATCTATGTTCAATAAAATAAAAAAGAAAAGAAAAGAAACCTCCATTCAATAAAACTTTGCCATACACTTTCATTTAAGGATATACCCCAAAATTAATCTCTTCAACCTTTCCAAATGCATGGATTGCTCACATGAAAGGATATCACCTTCCCAAAGCCAATATCAAGTTTCTTGGACATCCAAGCATGTATGTTTTGTGGGACAAACAGCTAGACTACCATGATCTGCTCAGAAAGCAATCCCATCTGTGGGGCTCCAGCCTCAGAGACACAGCTGCCAGGAATAAGAGACAACTGCTCTGTCCCAAGCCCTTGGGAACTCTGAGAGGCTGGGGTAGGATCTGTTTCTTAACAAAGACATCTGGGATCTATGGAAACTCCCAACAAAGGAAGCTTATCAACCAAATAAGGTCGAGGAAAGTCCCAGATGTGCCCTTTGGGTATTTTGGCATTAGTCACTTCCCCTGTCACAAACCCCCATATTGTGCTAACCTCCAAGAGAACAAGAGCCCAGTCTCTAAATGCTAACAAACCTGTGTTTGCACTGAGAATACCACCTATTGGGTGTTCACACAGGACATTTACTTTCCCTTCCCACTCTTCTTGCCTGTAAAATCAGAGTGCCCATATTGTAGAGGCCATCACATGGCTCAGTAAATATGACTGCCGCTCAGCAGCTGGCCAGCTGTTAGGGAGAACCAGGGCACAGCATGGAGCTGGGCTCTTAGCACAACGGGGAAGGAAGTTAGAGGGCTGTAGAAGCTGCAGGCGGATTCAGCAGAGTCCACTGGTACCTGGTTGAAGATTGAAGCACCATTTTCAAAGACTGGCTGCCTTAGTCACTCAAGTCATTGCCTCTCTCACTATTCAATTTCCTGAAATCCTTCACGTCACCCATCTAAATTGTGCTCCTCCTTCCAGAGAGTGAGAGCAGAGGAGGGCAGGTAAAAGAAGACGAAAAGCTAACCACAGCCTGCTACCCATCACCATGAGAAAGTGAAGTCACACTCAGCAATCTCCCCTCCCTCTCTCTTCTTGTACTATATGCTCTATAGTACATGCATGTGTCATTGTGTGGGTGTCTCAAGAGCCGAAGTTCTGTTGCACTGTGTATCACTGAGCATTAGTAGCTAGTCAATGGACACAAAAGACAAACATCCAATAAATCAAGTGTAAGGTCAAGAGATGGGAAGGCAGTTGAGAGACAAATGTCTTGCAACCAGGGCGTGGTGGTGCACACCTTTAATCCTAGTATTTGGGAGGCAGAGGCAGTTGATCTCTGTGAGTTCCAGGCTAGCCTGGTCTACAGAGTGAGTTCTAGGAGAACCAGGACTACAGAAAGAGACCCTGTCTCCAAAACAAATAAGTATGAATAAATAGATAAATCTCATGTATTTTTCCATGGAAAAGATGGAACAAAAAGACAGAATAGATGATCAGCCTTCTTTGTATTTGGGACTCTGAGTGGGTATCACAGTGTCTTTCCTCTTAATCCAACTTCTGTGTCAGTGTGATAAATATTTGGAAGAGCAAACCAATGCTTCCCTTGCACTCTACCTCCTTGCTGAACCTGCAAGGCTGCATGGCTGAAAGGGCCTAAGGTCCCTAGAGAGAACAACTCTCTTCCTAGAAACTTCTGTGTAGCCTTTGTTCTCCTGGTAGCTGAAGTTGAATTTCCAGTTTGGAGGGAAATTGCACAGCCATGTGATTCAGTATAGTCTTGCTGGAACCGGATAAGTCTGCCTTCAGAAGTGCACAGCTGCCGTTGAGGCCCTAGACCATAGTTCACCAGCAGAGATTAATAGGGACAAAAAGCCAGCTCTATATTAAGGTACTGTGATCCCAAACTCAGATGACTGTCACAAAAACCAGGCAAGTTAATGTCACTATCTGCAACAGCTGGGATTCTACAAATGCCACTTAGCCTCTCCTCAGGGGCACTGTGTCTCCAAAGCCATGTTGTTTTTGCAAGACTGCCTGCAACTTGGCACCATTTCAGTGTGTGACTATTTCCATTCAAGAGTTCCTCATCTGGCTCCTGCCCAGGCAGTCATACCCTGGTGTGCTAATGGTGTCCCTACAAGCAGATCAGGTCACCAAGAACCTGACACCTGCCTCAGGGCTAGATGGGAGAATAGCCAAGCATAGCAAAAGGACACATGGCATGGTAGCAAAGAAATAAATTAAACATGTGGCATGCTGTTGGTATAGGCAGTGACAGACCCCATCTGGATATAACCCATGACTTGGAAACAGAGTCTGAGATTCAAGCAGCAGCAGAAGCACAGATGCAGTCATTTCCATCCCAGGACAGTGAATTTGCAGTTTGGCTCCTCCAGCACACTTCACACTTGGGTTGTTCATCCCATGAATGATAACATCTTTTCTGGGACAACACAAACTTCCCCAATGCTTCCCCAGGCTCGAAAGATCCAATCAATCTAATCACATGCTTGTATCAAGGGGATGGGTAATGAGAAAAGTTGGGGAAGCTGTCTTTATTCTGTCTTATACTGCGGAGTTTAATTAAAATGTTTCAGAGAAAAGAGAAGAATATATGGTAGTGGATTTTAATTTTCTTCCTTGAATAAAAATGATCTATTATTCTGCCCCCCACACAAACAGGAACGTGATTTAGGTTTCACATTTTTCACAGGCGATTTCATGAGCTATTGACAGTTCCAATATATACTAAGCCGTTAGTCTCCTCTGGCTGAGAAGTGGAAGGGTGGAGTGCCTCCCCATGCCCGTGGGAAGCCAGGAGGATGGTGCCTCCAACAATGCTTTGCCTGTTGAAAATGTTCCACAGGCATTTGCTACATTGAAGTAAAACAAAAGAACAAATATATCCACGGAGGAAAGAAGGCAGAGAGCAGGTAGAATGGAGTTTAGCTGTTCCTATGATCCTCAAGGATGTTTCAGGCCCACTTGAGGTCAGCTGAACTTGACCACTCAGTAGAGTGGGTTCTCATCCTTCCCCACCAACCTCTGCTGTGGATAGAAGTTTCTGTCCCACCTGGTCCCACAGCCTTTTAGTCCCAAATAAACACGCAAAGGCTTATATTAATATGAACTGTTTGGCCGGTGGCTCAGGCTTCTTATTGTCTAGCTCTCTCTTAATTATTAACCCATTTCTATTAATTTATGTATCTCCACATGGTCTTGGCTTACTGGTGATGCCCAGCCCTCTTGCTTCCTCTGCAGCTACATAGCATCTCTTGCAACTCATTCCCTGTATTCCTCTTCCCAGAATTCTCCTAGTCTGGTAGCCCTGCCTATACTTCCTGCCTGGCTACATCCTACCTGTCCATTGGCCAAAACAGCCTTATTCATCAACCAATAAGAGACACATATATTCACAGCATACAGAAGGACATCCCTCATCACTCTGCTACTGATGGTTTTCATAAGGCAACAAATTCAGCTTACTAGCTTTGTATAGTCCTGAGCAAGTTATGTCCCCTCACTAAACCTCAGTTACCACCTCTGTGGTATGGCAATAACAATTGGGTCTCTCTCTAGTGTTGTATGTCCAGCTGATTCTAGGTGAAGCCTTGAACTTCCACCTTCATCCTGTGTCCAACCGTGTCTAGGCCAGCTGCTATCAGCTTACTAGGACTGGTTGTCTGCTTTCTTCCCTAGTCTAGGTTCAATGGCTTCATTCCCGGAGGTCCAAAACTACCCCCTGAGAGAATTTACACTTTGGAAATTGGTGAATGCTACAAAATAGAGCATTGTGCTTGCTTTTTTATTTATTTTGGAGAATGGGCTATTAAACTTCTGTAAGAATTAAGTGAGATAATATTGGAGGGTCTTAGAGTATTGTGCATATAGTAAGTACTTGGGAATTGGGAATTGTTGCCGTAATTAAATTATTACCATATTATATAGGATCCAGGGCTCTTTATTTGCACATTTTTACATCTATTAAAGCAGGATGTATTTATAATCAATAGCATCTTCCAGTTATAATTGGCAGCGTTTTTCTCAGTGGCTCCTAAAATAGCAACTCAACAATCAATGGAACTGAAGTCATCATTCATCATTGTCACTCTCTTCATCACCATCGTTATTGTAGCAGGTCCTTTATGACTGCCCATTCAATTATTCTCAAAATATGAGAAAAAACACACTGAAGCCCTTGAACCTGTAGTAGCACCCGGCTGACTCGAGGGACACCTTGAAGGGGGTAAAGCCTCCCTGTCTTTATCCCTGTCTGCAGTTGGCCATTCTTCACACCTCCCAAGTCCTCAGGCCAAGCCCTCAGGAATGACCTAGAGTCTCTCAAGTGCCATTCTGCAGTGACAGCATGATGGCTCTCTAGGTATAGGAACTGAAATCTTCTTGCAAGGGGCTCCCACAGCAAGCAGAGTCTCTTCCTGACACTGCTGGTTGCTGCTTGCAACACTGCTGTCTGTTTTGTTTTGTTTGAGACAGGGTTTCTCTGTGTAGCCCCAGCTGTCCTGTAGCTCACTCTGTACATCGGGCTGGCCTCAAACTCAGAGGCTCACCTGCTTCTGCCCCTAAGTGCTAGCAGCTGGCATTAAAACCATGGGCTACCACTACCAGGCCCAAAGCTGCTTATCTTTACAAGTCCCTCCTGCCTGGGGACCCATTTGTCTATGGACGAAATGGGGTGGGGGCAGGAGACTCAAAGCACATTTGTTGAATAAGACAGTGAATAATTAAATAAATACAACTAGTAAATATATGGTAAACATGACAATTTTAATATAAGAAATGACCAAATATTATCCAGGATGTAATAAATGGCAAAGTACCTGACTGATGGAATTAGAAATTGCTTTTAAAGGCTCTTTTAAAGGATAATTTGCTGGTGTCCTCTAAAATTTAGTATCTGCCTACTATAATGTCTAATGCTTCATAGAAACATTTACACTCTAGCACAAGGATCTCTGTGGCTATGTCGTCTCTAGTGGCAAAGCACTGTAAGCAACCTGAATTTCTACAAATCAAGCAGATGTTAAACACGCCACTACCCACAGCCATTCTGCATGCAGCAGCAAGGCAAAATGAAGCCAATCTGTATAAATAGACATGAAAAGAAATATTGATGCAAGCAAAATAAAATACTGAATGCCACATTATATGACGATATTTACATGCTTAAAATAGAAAACAAAGCCATTCTTCTGGATCTTCATTTAGGGTCCTAAATGCATAAGAAAAATAAAGCCGGTGACAGTTAGAAGTGGGAAGAAAACATGGTCAGGGCAGACTTCAGCTTTATTTCCATGATTAGATTTTAAGGTTTATAATCAAAACATCCATGTAGTAGTTGTGTGATTAAAATTTTCAGAAGATTAAATGGGCAGCACAGCTAATGGATGATGAGACTGAAGCGTGAATTCCTGCAGCACCTCTCTGAGAGCATCCCTCTGCCAGGGAGGGGCAGGATGCTGCTCTAGGTGACTGCCAAATGCTCACTGTTTCAGGAGCTTTGGAGCCAAGAAGAGAGGGGAGGAGCCCCACACTGCTGCTGTTCTACTGGCACTGCCTCCAGGGCCAACGTGCAGGAATGGTGGACTGGCTGGATACCAATGACCAGAGCATCACCCCATTTTTCCATCCCTGTGGTACCCAGTGAGGCAGAGGAAGAAGGGTAAGGAAGTGAGAAAATTGGAGGGGGTGAGGAGACCAGAGTCAGAGCTTACAGACAAACTACCTGGATATTGTACTATGAGCTAGGCCTTGGGGTAGCTGAGAAGACTTTGTAGCTCCTCCTCTCCTTTTCCATCCCCTCTTGTCTGAACAGTGCCATCCCTGTGGGCACCAATAGAGTATGGGATTAGATAGTGTTGCCTGGAGTTATCTTGGTCACCCTGTACCAGGGATAAATGGGTTGTGAAAAAATTCACAGTAGGGAGAATACATTTTTCCTTCATTAGAAATCAAATACTAGTTTTGTCCTTTTTGGGGCTTCCAAGTCTCATTTATTTCCCAAGATTTTCAAAGAATGGGCTAGGGATAAATTTGCCTGCCTGTAATTGTAACACCCCGAAGACGATGTAGAGTTCATGACATGTCTGGACTGTACAGTGAGACCTCGTCACTCTGTCTTGCTTGATCTCTGTCTGCCCATCCTTCTGTCCATCCAATCACATTTATTTAGCATGAATGACAACTACTAATCTACTACAGAGCACCTGATAGAGAGTTTCCAAGAAGGCTTTGCAGAAATAATGAGTTGGGACCAGCAAATGTTTGGGGAAGTGAATGAAGAGGGGATAGAGAGACCGCTGGGTGCAGATAAGCTGCCCCAGGCTAAAGGAAAAAGAAAGGCTGCCACAAAGTTTACCAACTGAACTCACAGTGAGAAAAGAAAGTGTGGGAAGCAAGTCTACATTCAGAAAGCAAGACCTGTGCTGGAATCCCACAGGATGGGTTTCTACAGAGCACAGGAACGTCATTAGGAAGACTGTTAGGCTTGTTAATGAAATACCAATAAGAACGATGGCAGCAAGAACATCATCAATGATTCAGAATGGCTCAGGGAACCCTGATGGGGGTTGGGGGGGTAAGGGCCTGGTGCTTTGAACTCCCGTAACACAGACCGCTCAACAGTCTGATGTGCTCAGGTGGGGGTGGGGGCACTCCATAGACCCAGGAACCAAGTTCCCCAA
This sequence comes from Cricetulus griseus, assembly GCF_003668045.3. Lineage (NCBI taxonomy): Eukaryota > Metazoa > Chordata > Mammalia > Rodentia > Cricetidae > Cricetulus > Cricetulus griseus. Next base: position 34,501,707 of record NC_048596.1, read on the forward strand.
ACTGGGCTGTTTGAAGCCTCTACCTCCTTAGCCAGCCTGGGCTGTTTTAATTAAAAACCCAGTTCCAATGGCTCTCTCATGCTCAATAAAAAGCAACTGCAGACTCTAACTTGCTTTCAAACACCTTGTCCCTCTTACCTCAGACAGACCCCACAAAAATCGCCTGTCAGGATAGCAGTGAGCCTGGGACTTCTGGGGAAAGAAACCTGCTGAGGACTTCAAGTGCTCTCACACTGGTGAAAACAAGGCCTGGTGGGTACTCAGCAGGTAGCCAGGCAGGTGCCCCACACTGCTGGAGGGTCTGAGCCAGTCCTCATTCATCAATGTTATTGCAAGTGGTGTAATGTTAAGACATTTGATGTTGACACTCAGAAAAAGAACCTGCCACTTTTTTGCCAACGACCAGCTGGCCACACAACAAGAGCTCTTTGAGCAATGACTGTATATCCCTAGGGTTAGACTCAAGGATGGCATGCACAACCCCCCCACCAACCCATGAAAGAGTAGAAGGGACAGCATAAAGTGAACAGGAAAGGACCTCACAGTCCCACTCTGTGATTTTTCTTTTCGTCATGACTTTAGCTTCTCTATCTTAATTTCCCCTTCTGCAATAATGAGGTCCATTTTTTGTTGTACTTCATTGGGTACTCTGATATTCAAGGAGAGTGGGTTAAAAGCAATAAACATAAAACATGCATTAAAAACCAAAGGAAAAGGAGTTGTGACAAGGTAAAAACAAAAATCAACTTCAGCGATTGCTTCTTAGGGGAGAGCTGGGGGAACAAAAGGAGCCCAGAGGGTTAGCGCTTTGTTGGAATGAAGGCAAAGCACACTAACTTTCTTCACTCTCCAAGGCAATGCAAGTGCATTGGGGTTCCTTTCATTGTATACCCATTCAAGTCTCTGCAGGGTTAGAACTTGTATTTTGGCTAAAATCAATAACACCAATGACAATCTATGCTGGAGAGGATGTGAAGAAAGAGGAACTCTCCTCCATTGCTGGTAGGAGTGCAAACTTGTACAACCACTTTGGAAATCAGTATGGTGGTTTCTCAGGAAAATGAGAATCAGTCTACCTCAAGATCCAGCAATTCCTCTCTTGGGCATATACCCAAAGAATGCACACTCATACAATAAGGACATATGTTCAAATATGTTCATAGCAGCATTATTTGTAATAGCCAGAACCTGGAAGCAACCTAGATGGCCCTCAACTGAAGAATGGATAGAGAAAATGTGGTACATTTACACAATGGAGTACTACTCAGCAGAAAAAAACAATGGAATCTTGAAATTCACAGGCAAATGGATGGAACTAGAAGAAACCATCCTGAGTGAGGTAACCTAGTCACAAAAAGATAAACATGGTATGTACTCACTCATATATGAATTTTAGACATAGAGCAAAGGATTACCAGTCTACAATCCACACTGCCAGAGTAGCTGGAAAACAAGGAGAACCCCAAGAGAAGACTGCATAGTCCCTCGAAGAAGGGGAGGGGGACAAGAACCCCTGACTAAAGTGGGAGCCTGAGGAGGGGGGAGAGGAAGGAGGTGGGAAGGAAAGAAGAGGAGGGGGGAGGAGAACAAGAGGACTGAGACAGGGAAGGAACAGAGGAGGGCAAGAAAGGAGATGTATTGATAGAGGGAGACAGTACAGGATTGGAGAGAGGTCTGGCACAGGGGAAATGTTAGGAGATCCACAGGGATGACCCCAACTAAGAATCCAGGCAGTGGTGGAGAAGATACCATTGATGTCCTTCCCCTATAGTGAGATTGACGCCTACCTTGGTTACCATTCCTAGAGCCTTCATCCAGTATCTCTTCAAAGCAGAATCAGGCACCCACAGCTAAGCATTGAACTATACTACTGGAATCCAGTTGTGGAGAGGGAGGAGGGATGAGCAAAGGAACCAAGATGGTGGTGGAGAAACCTGCAGAAACAGTTGACCTGATCTACTGATATCATGGAGATCCTAGTCATAAAGCTGGGGAAACAGCATTGTACCAAACCAAGCCCTCTGAATGTGGGTGCCAGCTAGGAGGCCAAGACAGTCTATGGGTCCTCTAACAGTGGAGCCAGTCTTTATCCCTAGAGCACAAATGGACTTTGGGAGCTCATTCCCTATGGAGGGATACTATTGCAGCCCAGATATAGCAAGGAGGGCCTAGGCCCTCCCCAAAATGATATGACAGACTTTGAAGGTTCCCTATGGAGGGCCTCACTGTCCCTGGGGAGGAGTTGGGGAGTGGGTTGAGGGGTTGGTGGGGAACATGGGAGGATGGGAGGGCAAGGGAATGGGGGGAATGGATATGTAAATATGAGTAGTAATTAAAGAATAAATTAAAATAAATAAATAAAATAAAAAGAACTTGTATTTTAAAGTATTTCAAAGTATAGAAATCACATTTTGCATGAAAGTAAGAAAACTGAACCTGAACAAAGATGTGTTGTATTTGGTATGGAAATTATGCCTATAAGCAGTGGCCTTTCCAGAACAATTGTATTGCAAGAACTGCAGGCCAACCATCCCTTACCCCAAAGTCACCTGGCTTCAGACGCAACAGCGTCACATCGAAACTGAGACAGAAAAAAAAAAAAAGCACAGTGACTCTTTTTGTTTGTTTGTTTGTTTTTTGTTTTTTTCTTCCCTTTTTTATTATTAATTCAAGTTAGGGAACAGGCTTGTTTCACATGTAAGTCCCCTCTCCCTCTCCCTCCCCTCACCCCCATCCCTCCTCCCCTACCTCCAACCTACCCCCCACCCCATCCACCCACCACTTCCCAGGCAGGGTAGGGCCCCCAACAGGGGCTCCACAAAGTCCAACAAATCTTCCTGTGCTGGGCCTAGGCCCCTCCCCATGTGTCCAGAGACAGAGTGCATCCCTTCACGTGGGATGGGCTCTCAAAGTCCCCCACACACACCAGGGGAAAACGCCAGTCCACCTCCAGAGGCTCCCTGGAGGGCAGGGGCCTCCCCATTGGCATCCATGATCTGGGGCTGGATCAGTCCCGCACTGGCCTCCCAGACAGCGTCTGGGGTCTATATGCTTTCCCTTTTTCTGGCCAACTGTTTCTGTGGGTTTCTCCAACCTGGTACAGACCCCTTCGATCTTCATTCCTCCCTCTCTTCAACTAGGTTCCAGATTTCAGCTCAGTGTATTTCTGTGGATGTCTGTCTCTGCTTCCATCAGCCACTGGATGAGTGCTCTAGGATAGCATAGAGGGTAGTCATCAATCTCATTCTAGGGGAAGGGCTTCTAGGCCATCCTCTCCTCCACTGCCCAGACTGTCAGATCGTGTCATCCTTGTAGGTCTCTGGAGATCTCCCTAGTTCCAGATCTCTTCTCGGACCTATAGTGGCTCCCTCTGATATGGTATCTCTCATCCTGCTCTCTCTCCTCTATTCTTCCCCCTACTCAATATCTCTGCTCCTCCATTTCCTCTCCTCTACTCTTCTTCTTGTGCTCTTATTGTGGCAGCACCCTCTCCCCTACCCTCATGCTCTCAATTAGCTCGGGAGTTCATGCCACTTCCCATTCCTGGGGTCTATTTATCCCTTAGAGTCCTTCATGATTTCTAGTTTCTTTGGGGAAGAGGATTATAGGCTGGTAAACCTTTGCTCTATGTCTAAAATTCATATATGAGTGAGTACATACCATGTTTGTCTTTTTGTGAGTGGATTACCTCACTCAGGATGTTTTCTTCTAGTTCCATCCATTGCCTGTGAATTTCAAGATTCCATTGCTTTTTTTCTGCTGAGTAGTACTCCATTGTATAAATGTACTGCATTTTCTCTTTCCATTCTTCAGTTGAGGGGCATCTAGGTTGCTTCCAGGTTCAGGCTATTACAAACAATGCTGCTATGAACATGGTTGAACAGATGTCCTTGTTGCATGAACATGCACTATTTGGGTATATACCCAAGAGAGGAATGGCTGGATCTTGAGGTAGACTGATTCCCATTTTTCTGAGCAACCGCCATACTGATTTCCAGAATGGTCTTACAAGTTCACACTCCCACCAGCAATGGAGGAGTGTTCCTTCTTCTCTGCATCCTCTCCAGCATAGGTTGTCATTGGTATTTTTGATTTTAGCCATTCTGACAGGTGTGAGGTGGTATCTCAGAGTTGTTTTGAGTTGCATTTCTCTGATGGCCAAGGATTTTGAGCACTTTCTTAAGTGTCTTTCAGCCATTTCAGATTCCTCTGTTGAAAAATCTCTGTTTAGTTCTGCACCCCATTTTTTAATTTCATTGTTTGGTGTTTTGGTGGCTAGCTTCTTGAGCTCCTTGTATATTTTGGAAATCAGCCCTCTGTCAGATGTGGGGTTAGTGAAGATCTTTTCCCATTCTGTGGGTGGTCATTTTGTCTTACTGACTGTGTCCTTTGCCTTACAGAAGCTTGTCAGTTTCAGGAGGTCCCATTTATTGATTGCAGACCTCAGTGTCTATGCTCCTGGCGTGATGTTCAGGAATCGGTCTCCTGTGCCAATTTGTTCCAGGGTAATTCCCACTTTCTCTTCTAGAAGATTCAGTGTGGCTGGATTTATGGAGAGATCTTTGATCCATTTGCCCTTAAGTTTTGTGCATGGTGACAGGTATGGATCAATCTCCAATCTTCTGCATGTCCAAATCCAATTGTGCCAGCACCATTTGTTGAAGATGCTATCTTTTTTCCATTGTATAGATTTAGCACCTTTGTCAAAAATAAGGTGTCCGTAGGTGCGTGGGTTAATATCTGGGTCTTCAATTGGATTCCATTTGTCTATCTGTCTATTTTTGTGCCAATACCAAGCTGTTTTCAGAACTATGGCTCTATAGTAGAGCTTGAAGTCAAGGGTGGTGATGCCTCCAGAAGATCTTTTATTGTAAAGAGTTGTTTTGGCTGTCCTGGGTTTTTTATTTTTCCATATAAAGTTGAATATTGTTCTTTCAATGTCTGTGAAAAACTGTGTTGGGATTTTGATGGGGATTGCATTGAATCTGTAGATTGCTTTTGGTAGGATTGCCATTTTTACTATGTTAATTCTACCTATCCAAGAGCATGGGAGATCTTTCCATTTTCTGGTATCTTCTTTAATTTCTTTCTTTAAAGTCTCAAAGTTCTTATTGTACAGGTCTTTCCCTTTTTTTGGTTAGTGTTACCCCCAGATATTTTATGTTGCTTGTGGATATTGTGAAAGGTGACGTTTCCATGATATCTTTCTCATTGAGTTTATCATCTGTATACAGTAGGGTTACAGATTTTTTTTGAGTTAATTTTGTATCCTGCTATCTTGCTGAACGTGTTTATCAGCTGTAGGAGCTTCCTGGTAGAGTTTTTTGGGTCACTTATGTAGACTATCATGTCATCTGCAAATAGTGAAAGTTTGACTTCTTCCTTTCCAATTTGTATCCCTTTGATCCCCTGTTCTTGTCTTATTGCTCTAGCTAGAACTTCAAGTACAATATTGAAGAGGTATGGAGAGAGTGGACAGCCTTGTCTTGTTCCTGATTTTAGAGGAAACGCTTCTGAGTTTCTCTCCATTTATGATGTTGGCTATTGGTTTGGTGTATACTTCTTTTATCATGTTTAGATATGTTCCTGTTATTCCTGTTCTCTCCAAGATCTTTATCATGAAGGGATGTTGGATTTTGTCAAAGGCTTTTTCAGCATCTAGTGAGATGATCATGTGGTTTTTCTTTTTCAGTTTGTTTATATGGTGGATTACATTGATGGTTTTTCATATGTTGAACCATCCTTGCATCCCTACTTGATCATGGTGGATGATTTTTCTGATATGTTCTTGGATTCGATGTGCCAATATTTTATTGAGTATTTTAGCATAGATGTTCATGAGGGATATCGGTCTGTAGTTCTCTTTCTTAGTCTTATCTTTGTGTGGCTTGGGTATCAAAGTGATTGTAGCCTCATAGAAAGAGTTTGGCAATATCCCATCTGCTTCTATTGTGCGGAACAGTTTGAGGAGTACTGGTATCAGCTCTTGTTTGAATTTCTGGTAGAATTCTGCAGTGAAGCCATCTGGCCCTGGGCTTTTTTTGGTTGGGAGGCTTTTGATGACTGCTTCTATTTCATTAGGGGTTATGGGTCGATTTAAACTGTTTATCTGATCTTGGTTTAATTTTGGTAAGTGATATTTAACCAGAAAACTGTCCATTTCCATTAGATTTTTGAATTTTGTGGAGTACAGGTTTTCAAAGTATGACCTGAAGATTCTCTGGATTTCCACAGTGTCCGTTGTTATATCCCCTTTTTGTTTCTGATTTTGTTAATTAGCATGCTCTCTCTCTGCCTTTTGGTTAGTTTGGCTAGAGGTTTGTCTATCTTGTTGATCTTCTCAAAGAACCAACTCTTTGTTTCATTGATTCTTTGTAATGTTTTCCTAGTTTCTACTTTATTGATTTCAGCTCTCAGGTTGATTATTTCCTGGCGTCTACTCCTCCTTGGTGAGTTTGCTTCTTTTTGCTCTAGTGTTTTCAGTTGTTCTGTCAATTCTCTAATGTGACTTTTCTCCAGTTTCTTCATGTGGGCACTTAGTGCTATGAACTTCCCTCTTAGCACTGCTTTCAGAGTGTCCCATAAGTTTGGGTATGTTGTGTCTGCATTCTCATTAGATTCTAGGAAGTCTTTAATTTTTTTTTTTTTATTTCTTCCTCAACCCAGGAATGGTGCAATTGGGTGTTACTCATTTTCCAAGAGTTTGCAGGTTTTCTGCCATTTGTATCATTACTGAATTCTAGCTTTAATGCATAGTGGTCTGATCAGATACAGGGGGTTATTTCAATTCTTTTGTAACTATGGAGGTTTGCTTTGTTGCCTACTATGTGGTCAATTTTAGAGAAGGTGCCATGTGGTGCTGAGAAGAAGGTATATTCTTTTGAGTTTGGATGGAATGCTCTATAGATATCTGTTAACCCCTGTTGGGTCATAACTTCTTTCAGATCCTTTGTTTCTTTGTTAAGTTTCTGTCTGGTGGTCCTGTCTAGTGGCATAAGGGGGGTGTTGAATGGTTTTATGTGTGGTTTGAGCTTTAGTAATGTTTCTTTCACAAGTGTGGATGCCTTCGTATTTGGGGCATAGATGTTCAGGATTGAGATTTCATCTTGATAGACTTTTCCTGTGATGAGTATGAAATGCCCTTCTTCATCTCTTTTGATTGATTTTAGTTTAAAGTCCAATTTGTTAGATATTAGGATTGCTACACCAGCTTGTTTCTTGAGCCCATTTGATTGGAAAATCTTTTCCCATCCTTTTACTCTGAGGTATCGCCTGTCTTTGAAGTTGAGGTGTGTTTCTTGTAAACAGCAGAAGGATGGATTCTGTCTTCGTATCCATTCTGTTAGCCTATATCTTTTTATGGGAAAGTTAAGACCATTGACATTTAGGGATATTAATGTCCATTGTTCGTTGGTTTTGTTTGTTTTGGATTTATTGGTGGTGGTGTCATTGTGTGTGGATTTCGCCCTCCTGCTTCTTTTTGTGTTTGCGAAAATTAGATTATCTATTGCCTGTGTTTTTGTGCATGTAGTTATGTTCATTGGGTTGGAGTTTTCCTTCCAGAACCTTCTGTAGTGCTGGATTTGTGGATATGTATTGTTTAAATCTGTTTTTGTCATGGAATATCTTGTTTTCTCCATCTATAGTGATTGAAAGTTTTGCTGGGTACAGTAGTCTGGGTTGACATCCATGCTCCCTTAGTGCTTGTAGGGTATCTATCCAAGACCTTCTGGCTTTCAGAGTTTCCATTGAGAAGTCGGGTGTGATTCTAATTGGTTTGCCTTTATATGTTACTTGGCCTTTTTCCTTTGCTGCTCTTAATATTTTCTCTTTATTCTGTAGATTTGGAGTTTTGATTATTATGTGTCGGGGGGACTTCTTTTTGTGGTCCAGTCTGTTTGGCTTCCTATTAGCTTCTTCTACTTTCATAGGCATATCCTTCTGTAGGTTGGGGAAGTTTTCTTATATGATTTTGTTGAATATGTTTTCTGTACCTTTGAGCAGTGTTTCTTCATCTTCTTCTATACCTATTATTCTTAGGTTTGGTCTTTTCACGGTGTCCCATATTTCCTGGATATTTTGTGTTAGGGATTTGTTGGACTTGAGGTTTTCTTTGGTTGATGAATGTATATCCTCTAGCGAGTCTTCAATAGCTGAGATTCTCTCTTCTGTCTCTTGGATTCTATTAGTTATACTCACATCTTTAGTTCCTGATCATTTATCCAGTCTTTCCATTTCCAGCATCACCTCATTCTGTGTTTTCTTTATTGTGTCTAATTCAGCTTTCATGCTTTGAACTGTTTCAAGAGCTTCCTTCACTTGTTTGGTTGTTTTATCTTGGGTTTATTTAGATTCTTTAAGAGATTTGTTTATTTCTTAAATTTTTGATTTGTCTTTTCCTCCATTTCGTGTAATTTTTTGCTTGCTTTTTCTTCTATTTCTTTAAGGGATTTTCTTGTTTCCTCTTTGAAGGTCTCTATCATCTTGCTGAGATAATTTTTGAGGTCCATCTCTTCTTCATGCACTGTGTTGGGCTTTTCAGATCTTGCTGGAGTGAAGTCCCTAGATTCTGGTGGTGTCATATTGGTCTTTCTGTTGTTGAGCGAGTTCTTATTCTGTCTTCTTCCCATATCTTTTTCCAGTGAATGCAGGTGGGGTTTCTCATCTCCTCCTGTTACGCAGTAGTGTGTGTGGGCCAGGAATTCAATGTCCGAAGCTCTGGATGGTCTTGCCTCTGCTGGTAGTCTGCTTACTCTGAAGGAGTTAGGCCTCTCCTTGCCGATAGGTCAGCAGGAAGGGAAGGAAGAGTGGCCTGTACCCAGATTCAGGGAGCTCCTCCCTGCCTGGGAATGTCTACTCCAAGCATGCACAAGCCTGGGGAGATCTGGGTGAATGAATGGCGCTTTGGACAGGAGTTGGGTAAAAGCAGGGTGTCACTCACCTAGTTGCTGATGGGTCGGCGGAAAGGGCGCACAGTGACTCTTGATCCCATAGACACTCAAGCTAATTGTTATGTTCCTTGCCCATAGCTATTGCTGGAAGGGTATGAGGGACATCTCTGTGTGACCATGACAAGGGAAACTGTGGTTGCCCCACCCTGTCCCTGATTGCCCCCCCCGTCTCCCCACCATGGTTGGTGAAGCCCCTGATTCTGCTACTGATCTAGGACATGTGTGGGGTCTCCTGTGAGCCTTAAGCTCTTGGTCTTTGGGGGTGAGCAGCAACAGAACTGTGGGTACTCTGCAGAGGACAGGTGAGCTCCAACTCATGGCAGGGAATGGGAGGGCAAGCTGTGTAACTTCGGCCCAGCTGCTACACAATGGGTGGTCATGCTTCCCACCAAGTCTCCATGAGATCAGTTCTGTCTCCTCTGACCTTGACTAGCAAGACCACAGCAACATTTAGCTGCCTTGACAGGAAACTGAAACCAGATGTCACCTCCAAGTTCTGAATTCCTATCCCCAGAACATCATCAAACAGTTAGAAGGAGGGTACCTCCTTAACAGGTATTGACTAGAGCTGTATCAGACCAGAGTACTACTATACCAGGGCTACTGAAGTCCTTTGCCTACCTTGCTGATTGAGAGCCCTAAAACAGCATATTTGGTAACATCTAAAGAAAGTACAACTGAAAACCCTACCCTGATTTTGTGTCAGGTGTTGGTGAGTGAAAAGGGTTAGCTATGAGCTATATCCAATATTCTTGGTTCCTCATAGCCCCTCTCCATGGGACCTGATTAAAAGTAACAATTCGTCCTCAAAAATGGCCAAAGATATGGCTGTACAAAATTGAACAGGCAGAAAACAATTTGCTACAAGTAAATTAAGTTTGTGAATATTGATTGCAAGTTGATACAAGATGGTAAGTGCCATTGACAAATTCTTGAAAGCACAGGGTTTATGCTGAGGGTTGGGACACTTTGGTTCTAAGTTTCTGGCTTTCCAAAGACCAATATTAACCTTCATTTCTGCTTAAAAGCTCACAACTATCTGTAACTCCAGTTCAAGGGGGCCTGAACCCCATGGCAAAACACTAATGCACGTAAAATAAAATTTGTAGAAAAAATAACTTTTCCCACTTTAGGAAATTGATCACAGGTTTTAGTTTATTGATTCACTATGTATACTAGGCACTATTCTAGAAGTCTTGTGTGTCAATGAGTCAACAAACCAGGCTTTGACTTCATGGATTTTCCTCTTATGATTGGAAGACAGACAAAATTCAAAGAGGCCTATCATAAAATGTCAGGTCATGACAAGTGTTATGAGGCTGAACAATGAAAAGGACAGTGAGGGATGGAGAGAGAACAGCAGTGCATAGGTCCTGAAGTTGGGAAGTGATACACAGAAGGAGACAGGAGCCAGATCATGCGTGGGTCTGTAGACCATGGTGAAGACTTAGATTCTGCTAGAGTACCTTCTATGACTACAGATATTTTTGACACTCAAGCTCACACATTTCAGTGATGGATTTCACGCTGAACAACTCAGACATTGGGAGCTAACTTTAAGACCTTAAGTACTCCCTGACCCAGCTTTAGGTACATTGGCAAAAATCTCTGATTTAAAGGCATTGCCTTGCCTAGGCTCCTCGCCCCTAGTCAGGGGCAGCCAGTGTCTGGTCAGTGGAGGTTAGAACATCCCCACCCACTTCTTCCCACACACCTGGAATAAATCGAAGGGTGAGAGCTCCAGGTAGGAAGGGCTGACGCCACCACTGCTTTTACTGTGTTGAAGCCCAACAGTACCTCAACTGCCACATTCGTCACACCACACAGTGTTGATCATGGGGAGACAGGCATCATAACACCAATGAACCCTGACTTCATCTCTCCTGAAGACAGTTTTGAACATCAAAGTACACCACACAAGCCCTGCAGCGGCAGATGGGGATTGAAGGATAACACTGAAGCCATTGTAAGCAATTGACTTAAGATGAGTTCACTGTCTCTGGTAGATTCCCAAGTTAAGTCCCTTACTTTGTGCTGTTGAGCTGGTCTCTCTAAAGTGGATGCTGATAAGAGCGATGGGATGGTGGCATGTACTGATGGGATGGTGGTGTGTACTCTGAGGAGTCAGAACCCCTCTTTCCTCTCTTTGGGCTTTTTAGTAGGTCTCACAGGTCAATTCATTCAATCAAGGGTATGGAACGTCTATAAGCAACATGACTACATATAGACAGATGTCCAAAAGGTGCTGCCAGCAGGACCACCCACTTTTCCTACCATTAAAGAATGGCTAAGTGCTCAAACTAGAATGTTATAAAACTCTTGTGTCACATGAACAGACATTGAGTCTGTTCACTCAAGCAGCTTGGGTCATATTCACAATGTGTGAAGCCTTTGATATTAGAGAGGGCAGAGCTGCAGCAGGCCAAAAGCATAAACCATTTATCCACTGAACAATTCACTGCCCAGTATAGTTGGTTCAAATCCATTAACAAAATGCACCTATACCTTACCGATCTCTGTTTATTGTCTGCCATGTATCAATTGTTCCCCCTCTCTCCACATCACTGAGGGTGGTAGGGTGCCTAGCTAAAGCTTGCATTCTCACATGGGGAGGCTGGAATGCAAGGAGAAGCTGAAGACTTCTGAGAAGTCTTTTCACCAGGCCTTATTTCAGAAAGCAGAGCGCACACTTCACTGCACTGTCTCCTGTGTTTCTGGGCCCATGTGCATCTCTCTTGAGGGCCCTATTAGCTTCACTTGGGTGGCATTTGGGACACCAATGATAAACCCACCCAGGAGTTTCTGGTCTAGTTAGTTAAGGTTGCCATCCAAGAATCTGCGCATCTGAGGTCACAGGATAGTCCTAGTGGCCATTTTGTGAACAAAATCTCATCTTCAGAATAGAGCTCAAACCCTAAAGATGGAAAGCATAACCAGAAATGATCTGGCCTCTTCAAGCTATCCTTTGTGCCCAGACTTCATTTTCTTGAGGAAAAATAAGCACCCCTGTCTTGTTAAACCAGTGCTCTAGGTTTTCTACCACATATAACTGAACTTAATTGCATGTGATAAAAAAGAAAGAAAAAAGGCCTTAGGCTATATCTAGTATCTCATTCCTTCAACTTTTAAAAAAAATCTCAAGTTTAATTTTTTTCTTCAAGTTAACAGAAAATTGGAATATGACTTTAGCAATGAAAACGTTGGATTCTTACATTAAATTGGCTGAGTGGCTTCGGCCAATCAATGAGTTGGTACTTATCCTAATTATTTCTCAAGAAATTGTGCATCCAGATCCCAAGGTGCAGAGGTGTCATAGCAAGTGATTTCTCAAGCACTAAATGAATTGTGTCTAGTATGGAAGTTGGAAGGCATCCCAAGGCCTGTGCCCTTGACAGACTGCATGAGGGTTTTCCTTTCCAGTGGTAGCTGGGAGGATCAACAGATTTTGCCCTAATTCAATAGCAAGCCCACCCACCTGATTAGGAAAGTAATGCAGTATTCAAAAAGGCTATGCTGAAAGTTGCTTTTGGATAATTACACAATTTCTAAGGGGCCTTTGTCACAACTCAGACTTTTATGTGCCTGCTTTTTCAACTAAAAGATTAAGAAAAACTGTGATTATTAGTCTCGAGAAGGCAGATGGCTAAAGTTGGATGGTGCCATGGTCCTTAAATTCTGCCATGGATGAACTAATTCACTGGGTCCAGTCACCCTCTAAGCAGCTGCCTGGTGACAAATTTGCAGGGATACAGCAGACCCTGCCTTGCCTGTCTCCATCCTCATGGTAGGTACTCCCAGCTAAATGACTGGATAGTTATTCTACATGTGTGTGAAGGGCCAAAAATTGTGAGAGATATTGGTCTATCATAGGCACAGGGGAAACCTTGATCTGCAGATGAGACCAGGCCCCAGGTTCCATTTAAAGGCAAAGTGTCTGAGAGGACAAAAACAAAACTCATGGATCCCAGTCTTAAAGTCCTAACCCTAAAACTGGTCAGCAAATATACTATAAAAAAGCACTTGGCTCATTTCCTAGTTTATAGCCTCTTTCCCCACTTCTAAACTAAGCCCAGAGAAAGTAAATCACAGGCCCTCCAACTTCGTAAGATGTTGTAAGCTGGCTCTGGAGCTCTGTTGAGACTCCTCAAAAGAAAAGATTGCCCTCTGGCTTCCAAGCTCTCCCACTGGCCTTTCTCCTAACTGAAATAAAGTCTAACTGGAAGCAAAGTGAGCAGAGGGTCAAGCAATATGGTGGACAGTGTGGATGCCCAGGCTGAACCAGAGTTAACCCTGTCTGGAAAGGAGGTATGGGTGTGCTAAGGAAGGGCTCAAGCTAGGATTTGGCGATGGTTTTATTTTGGTTTTGTTCCTTGACATGAGTATTATTAGTGACTGACTATTCCGTATGCATGATGAACTTTGAGCCAAGTAACAATGAGACAAAGTTTCCCTCCACTCCTAACTTACTCCCTACCCCACACACACATTCTTCTGGCCGATAGGACCTCCTATCTTTTCTTGTCTTCAAACATACAATGCAAAATTGAATGTCAGGAGGATGGCATGTCTGTTTGGAGTGAATTCAGAGGGGCTGGCGAAGGCCCAGGAGACGGCTAGGCTCAGTCCTGCAATGGAACCTTGAATGTACTATCCATTAGAGTCCCTGGGCACAGGCAAAGGGGCAAACGCATACCTATTTATCCTGCTAAATGAGGGGAACATAGCAATGCTTCAGTACCAGGTCGCTTCTGGATACTCAAGCATTCGCCTTCCAGAGACCCTGGGAAGGTCCACTGACTTCCTTTTCAAATACAGTGATTCTCTTTTGAATACCTACCCAGATCGTTCCATATTCTGGGCTGTTAGTTAACTAAGCCCTTTCCTTGCTCCATTCCACCTCCTCTCCTAGCTGCCCTTTTGCTCTTGAGAACATCCCCAGTTCCCTCAAAGTATCTCCTTCTTTGATGACCTCACTTGCTTTTTCTCAGTAAACATGGAACCCAATAGAAAGAGAACCATAGTTCTTAATTTGAAAGCTGAGGGCCGTAAAAAGCCTTCCTAGGGCAGCCAAGAAGTGGAGCAGGGTAAATTTCTTCCTCTTCCCTCCGTTTGGCATGTGCAGCTATTGTTTGGCTTGCACTGAAGCCTCAGAGTATGCCTCTCTTTAAAGGAGTCCAGCAGCCCTGTACACTCTGAGCACAGCAAATATTAAGTAACAAGAAAGCAATTAGGTTTCAGGAAGGAACTCCATGGGTGTTTGTTTATTCCTGCCAATCATTACTGGAGTCTGAAGTCCCAGGTTGAGGAATTACAACCAACAGTTCTTTGTCCATTCCAATTTTTGTGACACAGTGGGATTTTTTTTTCTGTTTGCTTAAATTACAGGCAAAAACTCCCAAGTGCACGATTGAGATGGTCACCCAGTGTCCACATTAAAATTCTTAGTAAGAGGTGCTCAGTGAGGTTCTGGAATTATTAAACCTTTTTAGTTTGACACTGCCTGACCTCTGGCTACAAACCCACCTTGCCTCATAAAAGCTGGAGTCTGAGGGCTCAAGGTTAAGAACCCAGGTCATGACCAGCCATCTCTGAAGGATCCATGATGCTGCCTAGATAATAACCACAGCCTCTTTCTGGTCAATTAATGTGTTCCCAATGGTCCATGAGCACAGATAATTCTAAATATTGATGGCTTAACAGAATAAATCAGAGGCACTTCCTGAAAACCTGACGTTAGAAGGAGGCAGCTTCTGAACACACAAAGCATATCATTTCATTTTATTTCCCTCCTGAAAGAGCTTGGACCAAACATCTCTAATGCAAATGACTTTGGGCTCCCTCACCTGCAGAGCTGATTGTCTTTTTCCTGATGGCCCCCTTCCCTTGATTAAACCCTGGAGCTTCAGTTAATACATTAAGTCAGGGCTAGGATCCCTGAAAACAAACCAAATTAAAACTGCAATTCATTATCTAGAAGACTCTTCCTGTCACTCTCTGCTGCAAAGGAGAGCCAGGGCCAAAGGGAAGAACAATAGGACAGTCGACAGAAGAAAGAGCTGAAGGAGAGGGAGAGACGGCAAGGGTGGTGAGTACATTCACAACAGACAGGCATCAAACATCATGTTCTTAATTAAACACCGTCTCATCCCGAGTTTCTTTATTACGCTTCTATAGAGATTCATTTGTATTTTTTTTCTGCCCTCAGTCATGCATTGAGACTAATTTGTGAACATCAGAAATGATACTGCTCGAGATGACTCAAAAGAGATTTCTAAAAATGTTGACCAATATTGCAGCTTGGGAAATAGTAGTAAACCTGGGCTGTGGTGTACACGTGGACCTCCAATGATATAGTCTCCGGGGCCATCATTCACTGTCCTCACCAAGGCTGCTGGGACACATTAAATCCAAACCCTGCATGCTTTTAACCCGCAGAGCAAAGATGGTCTCTGGTTGCACTTGAGGCTTTTTCTAGATGTATAGAAAAACTTAGGTGGTAGTTAGCAAATGAGTTAATTTCCTTACTTTAAAGATGCTTAATTACTGAACACCAGGCAATTGGAATGAGTAGGCGGCTTCTCCAGGAAAAGTAAAAACTCAAAAAGCATGTAGTTTCCAGCCCTACAGACAATACAAACAGAAGATAAGGGCAATTTTTCTAATTTGATGTCTCCCCCACTCTGTGTGTGTGTGTGTGTGTGTGTGTGTGTGTGTGTGTGTGTGTGTGTGTGTGCGTGCACATATGTATGTCTGCAGGGGCATGGAGACAAGAAGTCGTTCTCAGGTGCTATCCTGACTTTTTAAACGCCTCATGGGCCTGGATCTTACCAAATAAGTGAGGCTAACCAGCCAGTGAGCCCCAGAAGTCCACTTGTCTCCACCTTCTGGGCATTAGGATTGCAAGTGCACTTCACCATCCCATCCCTTTGCACAAGAAAACATGGGAGTTGAACTCAGGTCCTTGGGCTTGCAAAACAAGCTCTTTTCCACCCTAGCTGTCTCCCCAGCCACTGATTCAGTCTTGTTGGAGACAGAAGGATGTCAACAGCTTTGCACTTTAAGCAGGCCACTTAGTTCTCCAGATCTTCACAATGCTTGGGCTATGGCTCTATTAATGGGCAGATAGATGTAAACTGAATTTAAATCTGATAAGGACACTAACTGGTTTCAGCCAATGCCATTTATACCATACCCCCTGCCCTACTGCTAGGCTCTCAGAAACCTCTCCTGAAATTCTCCTATGAGGACAATTTTTTTTTAACATAGTAAGTATCAACTGAAAAAGTCACAAGCCATTGGGAAAAGCAACATCATTAAGGAGACATCCATTAGTACATGTTAGCGGATGCCTGTCTCTTCTGTGACACTATCACAGTGCGGAGTTGGCTCTTTCAGTGTGGAATGCAAGAGGTGTGATCTTCAGGACTAAAAGTAGAAGAGAGCATTTGGCTCTAGCACAGAGTTGAGGGCTCTGGAATGCAAGCACAGAGGCTGCATGGACAGAGACAGGGAGGGAGGTGGGAAAAGCCGCCAGGAGGAAGGCTATGCCTCAAGTCCCTAACTGGTTGGTTCCCATACAGGCAAGATGCATCACATCTGACAACTTAGTCCCGCCCCCAGGTACTCCGGACCCAATGGGGTGGGAGGCAGGTTGGGCTATTATCTGTAGCTCCACCTTTTAGTTCCACTTTGCTCCCCTCTGCTGTCCACCTGACTTTCACGGGATACCCCCATTCTCACACTTCATGTCACTGGCCAGAACATCCCAGGCCCTATCCTCCAGCTCACTCCTCCTGCACACTGTGTATTTGTTTGCTTTATGTAGGTTTTTGTTCTGTTGGCTGGTTTTATAGGTTGGTTTTGTGGCTTGGTTTCATTGGTTGGTTGGTTTGGTACAGAATGATTTTAAAGCTCAGCCTTTAGCTCCAATGTCAAAGTTACTGTCAACTATGTACTTTATAGAATATCTTCTAGTGCTTGGTCTCTGGCCTCCTCTCTCCCTTCCTTCCCTGCTTTAGCTCTGTATGAACTAGCAAAGATCCTCTTTGTCTGCCAGGCGGTTCTGACCTTCCAAGGACTTCTCCAGCACGTACTTTTCTCAAATACTAATTTTTCCATGGCCTTTGTCTGGGGATCTTTTATAACCCAGTGGCTGCCAGGACTGTGGCTTTGCACATCTACCCAGACCAGCTCAGTAGGATCTGTGGTCCAGAGCCTGCCCCACTCGATGTATGAAAGGAGGAGGGGTTGGGGGATGTGGTAATATCTTGCTTGTACAAATAAAGCCTGTTTGAAGATCAGACAATGGAGATTGCCACTAGCTAACCATAGAGGTCTGGAGATCTGTACAAGAGACAGGAAGTGAGATAGCTGGGCAGCAACATGATGTAAGCAGAGAGAAACAGGAACTTGTTCAATTGTCTTCTGAGATGCTAAGGAGGTAAGGTGTGGCTGTGGCTTGCTTCTTCTCTCTTATCTCTCAGCATTTCCCTCTATATCTGACTCCAGGTTTTTATTTATTAGACCAGTCAAGAACTCCATCTACAGGAGAGAGAGGATATGTGGTATTTGTTGTTTGCTTCTGCCTCTAAGCCTGAATAAGAGCAGAGAGTCATAAAGAAGTATGGCACCCTCCTTGTGAGTCAGAGAGTCCGACATTTCAGTTCTAGCTCTGCCTACTTGCTGGTTGTATGGCCATGAGAGAGTTATTTAATGTCTCTGTATTTCAGCTACTTCTTTAAAGTTAGGAAAAAATCTACTCCAGATTAGTTTAGGAGTCAAATGAGATTAATTACAACGTGTGAGTTGACCCCCCCATATGTGGAATAGGTATAGAAGAGTAGTGTAGATTATCCAGCTACCTATACTACCTAGCAGATTGCTCAGATAAGAGAATAAGCACAAGTTCATCTCTGGTATGACACTGTCACAATACAGAAGCAATTCTTTCAGGGTAGGATTACAGGAGGCCTTTATAGGTGGGCAAGGTGATGCACACCTTTAATCCCAGCACTCAGGAGGTGGAGACAGGTGGATCTCAGTGCATTCAAGGCAAGTCTGGTGTACAGAGAAAGTTCCAGAACAGACAGAACAGACGGAGCTATATAGAGAGGCCCTGTCTCAAAAACAAAACCAAATAACAACAGCAACAAAAACAAGAGGTATTTATAGCTTGACCCAAAGTCTGCTCCCAAGCATTAGTACCTATGCAAAACCTTCCAGAGAAAACCTTCTCCAGCTCAAATAGATTGCATGGTGGTAGGATTTCAATGTATTTACATTGTCTTCCACATGGGTTGAGCTATCCTGCTGTGGATAAAATGGACATCATTAAATCTTGCTTTTTAGGAGGAATAAAAGATCTTTCTCTTTTGGATAAAGGCAAATGAAATGGGCTGTGTTGACTCTTCCCATGGCGATCACTTCCTCTCTCTTCACCACTTGCTAAACTAATCCCTGATTCTAATCACTGGAATCTCTTATCAAGGGCTGTGTAGCTGGCAACCCTCCCCATATACTGCTTCAGTATTAACATGTCATGAGGAAGAACACGGGAGGATCATAAGCCACTTCTGGAGAAGAACGAAACATAGAAAATGACTCCACAAAATGGCCCAGGTACTTGGGGGAGTGTGGTAGTCCGGGGCTGCCTTTCTAGCTGGTATTTTACAGGAAAGGATTTATTGCACCACAATGAGCTTGTATTTATTTCTAGCAAGCATTTTTGCATTATTATTCATTCAGCAATTCAGATGGGAATTTCGAGGTGACAGCTTGCCAATTTTTCATCCCCATAAACATTCTGGATGTGAATGTCTTAATCTGAAATCACTGCATTAATTACAAGGGGGTGGGAAGGTGGGGAAAGTTAGCATGGTTTTGACGATGCTCACATCTTTGAAGAACTGTGCTAAATGGACAACTCTGACAGTGCAGATGGGATGCTTGACTAGGCCTGCTGGAGAGGTGCGGGGGAGGCACAGACTCATAGAGGCAACTACACACTGCCCCTGCTAGCTCTGAGGCTTTTCTACCTTTGGGGAAATGCTTGCACCTGTGCAAGCCAAGATGGCACTTTCTTTATTTAATGTTCTCCTTGAAGACTACAGAGAAGTTATTAATGCAACAAATAGCCTGTGTCTAAACAACCAGTTATTAGGTAGCTAGTCTGTGCCTAGTGTATTAACCTGTGACCCTGAGTTATAGCTCTGAGAGGCACGTTCTGCTATTGTCAAACTCTGGTGTGTTTGCATAAGTTTATTATTTGTCTACCCAGCTAGAATTTGATTCCTACAAAGAGAGAAACCCTGCACTTTCTACACAGCTGAATACCCATCACCAAAAACAGAGGCAAGCTGCAGCAAGATGAATGGCTGCCAGATGAACGAAGGAGGGAGGGAAGGCCAGATGCTGAGGTGACTTAACGAATGGTGAGACCCATTCCCTGATGTCAGTTTTAATCTAGTTGTAAAGCAAACTATATGAAACAGAGCCTTCAAATCAAAGCAGGGCACCTGACACTCTTGGGTCTTCCTTGGAGTGTACTGTGTATGGGTGATGGTTGCTGGTGTCTGTGCAGGAGTCAAGAGCCTGTTGTTTTCTTGACACCCCACCTCCAACACTGGTAAAAATAAGCTTACCCTCCCTTGCGCGTGCTTTCACAACCAACTTTGCATACCCTGCCTCCTCTCTTTCTGCCCCTCTTGTTTGGGTCTCATTGCTGAGGTCCAAGGCTTTCCTGGCTGTCATTGGTACTATTTGGTTTGTATCCTTCCTTCCCATTTCCATTAAATAGCATCCATAAGCCGGGCTTTGGTGGCGCACGGCCTTAATCCCAGCACTCGGAAGGCAGAGGCAGAGGCAGGCAGATCTCTATGAGTTCGAGACCAGCCTGGTCTACAAGAGCTAGTTCCAGGACAGCCTCCAAAGCCACGAAAAAACGAAAAATAAATAAATAAATAAATAAATAAATAGTATCCATAGATGGGCTAGATACACGTGCTTCCCTGAAAGAAATATTTTCATTCATATCTCAAATAGTGTTGTAAAACCCTGCGACTATTAATGGGAATTTAACAGAATCATGTTGTAATTATTACGATTTGGGGAATATAGAGGAAAATCATGTCCAGAATTTTTTCTCAAGCCTCTTGTGTATTCATATGTATTTAAGCACCCCAGAAACAAACCTAGTTCACAACAGGGGTTTCTTCTAAATTCATTTGATCATAGTGACTTTCTATCTAAAATGTGTACTATTTGTCACTAGAATGTAGTGCAGAAAATACTGGTTCTGTAAGCTTTACAGGGAGAGGGACATGGAGAGGTTGTTAGCTTGAGCAAGGCCTTTTGGGAGTTTGAAGACTGACCATTGGATCACTACAAATTGATTTGGAGTCAGTATGATTAAGTTCATGAAGTCAGACTATAGGGAATCAAAAGAGGGAAGACCAAGGAGGTTTCATGGAAGAGGTGGAATGGGGTTGTGTTTCAAATAATAAATATTTAGAAAGAAGAAAAAATATGAAATTTCAAGGGTAGGCAAAAGTCAAAGACAGGGAGATGCAGGACTATGTTGCCTTTAAACTTTAATTTACTTAGCTGCCTGCAAATGTAGTTAGATTTTGATTCATGCATCCCAACCCCCAGCACCATTCTCTTCTGTTGATCTAGTGTGTGGAAATCACTAAGCTAGGATTCAATACAAGAGGATTTTGTTAAGGGAATGCCTTGTGGTAGGAAATGAGATGAACCCGAGGAAAGCCTCCAGTCTACTGCACAGGTCTAAGCCCAAGAGATGGGGGAAGGGAGGAGAGACAGCCTAAGCTTCCAGGAATCAGGAGGAAGGGTAAGTAAGGAAGCAGGAAGTGCTCACATCAGCAATGGCCATTGGCAGAGCTCTTTGTCTCCCAGGTCTGGCTCTACCTACATATTCCTACTGCATGAGCAGCACATGCCTGACATAGCCTGGTCACAAGCCTGGGCACAATGTAGGTGGGGGCGGGGGTTGGTGCTCAGCTGCAGGAAGGTTACACTGCCTATTGCAGACATTTAGCAAAACCCTTCCTTACCACCATACTCGGGGAAGATGGAGGAGAAGGTGTTGATGGTGTAGTAGGAGGAAAAAGATAAAGTAAGCTAGCCCCCACACAAGGAACAAACACTCCATCAAACCTAACCCAAAGGTCTAACACCTGAAATCAGGAGAAAAGGTGCATATGATACAAAACACAGCCTCTTGCTCGTTCTGACCATCTCCTCATGCAAATACCCTCACCTTCCCCAAGGGAACCTTAGTCACTGTGGGATCTCAAGCTTATATTATTGGCATGGGGCAGACTATCATTACACACACACACACACACACACACACACACAGAGAGAGAGAGAGAGAGAGAGAGAGAGAGAGAGAGAGAGAGAGAGAGAGTACAAATTTAAAAAAAACTACTGGGGCTCCTTCTGTGGGGCCTTAGAGGAGACCCCAGCAGGTAAGAGGCCAGATTCAACACTGTTTGCTTCAGGACAAGCTCATTCCTGCCCATCTGCAAAATATGGCCAAGAGACATGGAGTGCATTGCATGAGCACATTCAGAAATAATTTACTGCTGATTGATTCATGGAAATGTATGATGGCCGGCAAGTGTTTAATTATCTGAACTGTGTGTGCTTTCCATGGTAAAGGAACAGCTGATGAGAGATGGAGAGAGCAAGCCGCTGAGGATAATGCACAGAGAATGACCCCAGAGTAGACCCCTGCATGCTCTCTTCCAGCAGGGCTGACTAAGCCGCTGACAGACAGCCAGGAGGAAACCCAGTCACAGTCCTTGCGGGAGGATCATATGTGGCCTCGGTTATCCAACTCTCTCTGCTTCCTTAGCAATGAAGATCAGGGGAGCCCGGGAAATCTGCATTCCAAGAAGAATGTTCTTTAAAATGAGTAGCAAGACAGTACAGAAGGAGGAAGGTGTTTGGCTCCTGAGGACTGTGGCTAACATTCCTGGTTCCCTGTGGTTCCTGAGGGCTGTGGTTAACATTCCTGGATCCTTGAGAATGATCCAGAGATGGCAAGAGGTTTCCATACTACCCAACAAATGTGACAGAAAAAAAAAATAAGGGAGGAATAAAGGAGAAATGACAGAAGACAAGAATAGGAAAACTGGGGAGAAAGGGGGAGTAGAGAACATGCAAGGCCACAGTTCTTAGCTCTAGTGGAGCCAGAGCTATAATTGTTTCTGTCCTCTTCAGCAGCCCTTGGATATAGAACATGGCATACAATATGGTTAAGGTAGCTAGGACAAGTTGTGATACTAAATTACATTGTGCTGAGCTCTGACAATCCAGAAGTTCTCTGTCTCTGTCTTTTTCTGTCTCTCTGTCTCTGTCTCTGACGCTCTCTCCCTGTGTGTGTGTGTGTCGGGGGGTAAGCTTGGATTGTCAGTGTGAGTCGATTGAGAATCACCTAGGAGGCTGGAGAAGATTAGATTATGAAATCTCTGAGCTAATGAATGATTTAGTCCCTTGGTGGATTCCTAGCATGATGACATTTATTGAGAGGTGGTAAAAAGTAGAAAGTGGAGCCTGGCTGAAAGAAGTAGGTCCCTGGGGGTATGTCCTTGGGGTCTATACATTGACACCTTTCTGCTGTCTCTGTTTCCTTCCCACACCTGGTAATGTAAAAGCTCCAACAAGTGCTGCTACAACCATGATGCTCTCTGTCCAAGTCCACAGGGCCTAGCAGCCATGGACTGAACCCTCTGACACTGGGACCCAATAAGTTGTTTCTTTTCTGAAGTTCTGTCTGGCACTCTAGTCATAGCTCTACAAAAAATAATGGATGCAATGTGGTTCTTGCTTGGTTTCCAAGGCATCTAGAAACTCCCTTACAGGTGTGTTTCTAATGTGCTATGATGGTCCCAATTCAACAAAGAAAGAAACCCAACTGTCCAGCATTCAAATCTAGGCATAGTCTTCCATATTCATTTCTTATACTCTGCCTCATCTTGTGAGGGTGCCATCTTGCTCTCTAACCTCGCCTATGTTCCCATTTCAGTGTACTTAGACACATCATTTCCAATAAATAGAACTTTGGCTTCATAACTAAATATATTATCCTTGTCTCTATATTACTAGACTCCAAAGGCTTATTGTTTTATCAATAGCAGTTATCCTATTGTGTGGCAAATAGTAACATCCTGATAAATTATTCTCAGGAAAATATGAAAAGGATATATCTGTACATACAATAATATGCCTTCACTTACAATTATGTAAACTTTGCTTAATGTTTTTCTTCTCTACAAAACCCAACTTAGCGTTTATATTTTTTTTTCAGAAGCACACTAAAATGCCACCTCACCACCCCCACCCATACTCACACTCTCAACAATGCTATACTTATTTGGAATCTTTCTTTTATGAGTTTGGAGTATAGTATACACTAGCTTGTAGCAGGCTTTGATCCAAAGGGGTGGTATACATTAAGCAGATTCCATCTGCTTGAGAGCTTGAAGGCATCAGGGTGTAGCCAAAGCTATTCAGACTTTGAAGGTCCAAGATGTGGTCCCAGCTTCTATACTTCCCATCCCTCCTTAGGCATGTACTAATTTTCAGTAACATTTCAGAAGCTGAGAAGTCGGGCAAAGGGTGGTGAGGTGGGAAGAGGAGCTGGCTGAGCATTGGCAGTCTCCTTTAACCAGGAAAGGAAAACTAGGCTTGGCAAGCGCCTGTGTGTCCGCCAGTGTATCCAGGATGCCTGTTTAGAGTGCTGAAACCAGAGGCATGGCCAAGTGCAAGCCTGACACTTAGAGGTTCTTTCTCCCTTCCGATATTTAGCTGAAAGGCTTCAAAGCCGAACTGATAGCACATGGAAATCACAGTAGAGGGTTTAGCAGCCATTTAGTCCTGGGGAGATAAAAGCAATAGGTTATATTAAACACAGTGAGATCCCATGGGAGCCCTGAACATTTAAATCAGAAGTAAACTTTTTTTTTTTTGTCTCTAGTTGGCGTGGGGTGAGGTGTTTCTCCTCTAAGTGTCTGGGAGAGATAGGGTGAATTCTGCCAGTAGGTGATATGAGGAGCCTCTCCTGCATTTCTGTGCATCTCTGACAAATACCAAATTTAATTGAGAATACGAGTAAAGGCGATGCTTTTGGTCAGTCTGACAAGACCAGCCAGAGCAACTTTGTAAGGGAAGACACATTTTACCTCACAGTTTCAGATCATTAGTCCACATCCACTGCTGTGTTTCTGTGGCAAGGCAGAATATCACAGTGGTGAGAACATGTGATGGAGCTCACCTCACAGCAGCCATGTAAACCTGGAGTCAGATAGGGGTAATGCCAAAAGATCAGAGAATCAGAGCAGCCAGCCACTAGTTCTTACCTCAACTGAATCCTCAGACCAAGGGATCGATACTGAATTGGAGACAGGAGTAATATGACTGGGCAGAGAGAGGAATATAAGAAGGGAGGAGACAGGAACTCAGAGCATTCATTCTGAGGATTAGGCAGTGGTAAAAAGTCTCTCTAGCGGCTGGCTCCTTTACTCCTCTGACCTTTCAGCATTTACCCTGAAATCTGACTCTGGGTTTTTATTATTAAGATTAATTAGAATTCAGTATACACAGGCAGGAGGCAGAGAGGGGGAGATGCCTTTGCTAACAAGCTTCTTGTTTTCCTCTTCATTCCACCTGGACCCCAGCTAATTGAGGGGTGCTAGCCATTACCTTCAAGGTTAGTCTCTCTCATGTCATCCTGTCTAGAAATGCCCTCTCAGACATGCCCAGATATATGCTTCATTAATTTTCCTGGCGATTTTCAAGCAGTCTTGTTGATAGTCAAATTTAACTATCACAAAGGGAAAAACAGAGACCATAAGAATCCTACAGGAAAACCACATGCTGGAATCTCCAAATATTCATTGTCTTACCGTGTTTTAGAAAATAGATAAAGGGACTGGACCTGGCTGTTCTTCCAGAAGAGTGGGTTCCATTCCTAGCCCCCACATGGTAACTCATAACTATTTTTAACTCCTGTCCGTTCGGATCTGATGCCCTCTTCTGGCCTGCACAGGTAGCAGACACTTACATGGTGCACAGGCATAGAGATACAGGCAAAACACCTATACACATACAATAAGCATACTATATAAAAGTTGGGGGTTTTTTTGGGGGGGATTGCTGTTGTTGTTGTTTTGGTTTGGGTTTTTAGAGACAGGGTTTCTCTGTGTAACCCTGTAGCCCTGGCTGTCCTGGAACTCACTTTGTAATCCAAGCTGGCCTCTAACTCAGAGATCTATCTGCCTCTGTCTCCCAAGTGCTGGGTTGAAAGGCATGTGCCACCACTGCTCAGCTATCAATAAGTACATATAATATGTAGCAGAGCAAATGTTAGTTGACTGAAAATTAAATCATTCTTGAACATGGGAAAGAAAATAAGACAAAATAAACACGGAAGAACAGTCCAATATACTCTTGAGTGGCACACCAGAAAGAGGCAAGAGAATGGGAAAGAAGCAATTCTGGAAGAGAAAATACCTGACCATTCCCCCAAGCTTGTGAGAGCTATCAAGGTTCAGATTGCACAAGTGCTCTAAGGACAAGTGCACTAAATGCAAGGGAAACTCCACTTAAATATGCGTAGTAATGAAACTGCCAAACGCTAACAACAAAGTCAAATTAGACAAACAAACAAAAGTACCTTCGAATGAACAAGGATTCAAAATTACCTCTTAATGAACTATGGAAAGTTAAATGACTAAACTGTCATGACATCTTAAAAGGCCGGAGAGCACCTGCTGTCCTCGAGTCCTTGGGGAAGTTAACCTGTAGGAATGAGAACAAGTGGAGAGGTTTCCACTCCAACAAAACCAGAATTTCATCCCTCGAAAGGTTATACTTATAAAAAGAGGCAAGGAGTCCTCAGAAAGATTTTTTATAAAAATGAGCACCAAAGAATTGCATGAATGCATCCTGAAAAAAAAAAAACTAATATTAGAGATATAGATGATTTTAAATAGTATTAAAACTGCAATAATGATAGTAGGTTTTTTTTTAAGTATACAGAATCAAAATGTGTGAGAAAAGCAACCAAAATGGGCATTGTTCAGTTTACTGAAAAAAAAAAAAAAAAAAAAAGGATTCATTGTGCCCTGCCCACCTGTGTTGCACCAGTGCGCAGCTCAGAGATGGCGTATGGAACAATGCTATTGAGAGTTGAATGCTAGCAACACTCTTGGTGTTGACTTAAAAGACTAGCTCTGCCCTTGCCCACTAGGGGACTAGTGACAGTTTGACTACTTTCCATTTAACATACTAAGCACAGAACCTTACAAAGCATTTCAAGAGCCAAAGCCCTGAGAAATGTTTTGCCTGCTAACCACCTGGGGCTCATCTCTTCCTGAAGCCCCTGGAAGATCCCCTGCCCCCCCCCCCACTTCCCTAACAGCCTTTTCGAAGTGGCAAAACATTGCAGGGCACAGAATGGCCTCTGCGGCCTATGCTTAGGACAGGGTTATTTATATTGGCTCAAAGCCCTCTTCCTCCAACTGTTGAGGCTTTGTTCTGGAAGAAAGCAAGGTAGATGGAGGGAACAGTGTAGCAGTATGTGTCTGTGGAGCTGTCAAACTTCATTTTCCAAGTGCTTCTTCCAAAGGTCTTAACATGACAAACTGCCTCTGCCTCAAGGATGATTTTGTTTTTCAAAGAAAAGCCCAGGGGGCTAGAGGCAGTTCCTAAAGGGGAGGGAGGAGGCTACAGGCAGTTCCTAAAGGGGAGGAGGGCTCAGAGGAGGACACCAGATGATGACTTCAGTCTCCTCCCAGCCCCCTCCCCTCTCCTCACAAAACCCAGAGAGCTGACATGAAATACATATACTCCATGGGACTGACAGATGTAGAGTGAGTTTGTGATAGGGGATAATTTAGCATCCCTCTTAGTTTTCCAGACCCATCACAATCAAGCTTTAAAAACAAACAAACAAAAAAACCTCAAGGGCAAAATGATCAGACAGGTTTCAAAGCTCTCCCACAAAGTCAAACAGTTGAATGTGACTATGACTGAAAGGTGGGATGCAGAGGAACAAGAGCCCCGTGTCAGTCCTGGGTCACAGAGCACATCCTTCCTGGAATGCCACCTTTCCTATCGAGGAGTGGGAACAGTAGCAAGGCCCAGCCAGCATACTTTATGTGCTCCAAGGGGGAGATCTAATAAAGCGTATACAGGAGCTTTTTTAATACAAGGTTCTTGAAGACAATTTGTTTTCATCAGGCTGTGATAGATGAATAATGCATGAAAAAGAACACAGAGATCTAGAGGGCTATACACAGGGCCATTTTCAGCCCAACCCCTTCATTTTTCAGATGACAAAACTGAGTGAAATGCAAAGAAAGTGATTTTCCCAATGCAATGAAATTGGAAAAGGAGGGAGAAAGCATCCCTCAGATCTGTTCCACGTGCTCCTTGGAGATCCTCTGCACCCTGTGATAAGAATGACCAGAGTCCAGTAAAGACCATTCCTTTTGCTTTGATGTCCACAGACAGTCCTGAGCTGGGGGAAAGGATTCAGAGGAGATGAAAGAGAGATGCTAATGGTCATAGGCATCCCATGTTTTCTTCCTGGCATCATATCAAGAATTTGAAAGCATGGGAACACCTTATCTGAAGGATATGATGTTCATAAAATTATCCAGTGCCAGCCCAGACACCCTTCTCAGAGTGAGGTGTCCTGTGTACCTCTTTGATGCTGCCTGATGCTGCCGTGGTCCATGTACAACTGCTCAGAAGTCGAGAGGAAAATCTGGGTCTCCATGGGCTCCAGCATCATTTCTGGAGCACCTGGAAAGAAGCGGATGGCTGAGGATGCTTGATGTGTGAACTCATATCTTTGGTCCTGATGACAGGTGTTTGCATACAAGTCACACAGGTTGTCTTCAAGGATAGCTTTCTTGTTGGGGTTGCGCCCCACCCCTGCCACCCACACCGAGTCACAGATAAGTTCCTAATAACTGGGTTGGAGCTTCTGTGACAGTTCAAGGGTCCACACATAAAAGACAGTCCTGCTATGCATTTGGCATAAAGCACTTGGAACTTGGAACTTGAGCTCTTGATCAGTAACTATTAAAATACCAGTTTCCCCTTATGCCTTCAAAGCTGTGAGTCCTCAGGAGTCTTTGAAGATGAAGTGGGCATTTGATCCTGAACCCACTCCCACCACCCCAGCAGGACGCACAGCTTGCCAGCATGTCTGCTTTTTACCCCTTCAAAGGTGACAAATCAAAGAGCCCCAGGTCTCAGTGGCTCCCAGTAGGCTACTGGGTTAACCCAGCCACATTTTGGCACTAGGTCAATGCCTTTATTTGGACCTGGGTGTTCCCCCAGATCACATTAATCTTTAATCGGTGTTTTCTCTGATGTCACAAGCCCTAGAGCCTGCGCCAGATCTTGAGACTCACTGATTTCATGTCATCAGGGCCTGAATAGAGCACCTTCAGTGCAAAAAAACAAAAAACAAAACAAAACAAAAAAAACACTGCCACTGACTCAAACAAGAAAGAGCCTGTCCCCAAGGTGCCAAGTCACCAAGCAAAAGAAACCTCCTCCAAATACAGCATGGTCCCTTTGTTCTGTGCCAGTCAGTCCCTCTTTAAATGTACTGTCATCCCTGATTCATCCCTTTCTTTCAGGCAGGGTGACTCAGAGGGAAAGTGCTATGTAAAGTCTTGCTCCACTTAATTGATAAAATACAGCCAAGCCAAAGAAGGGTTTCGAAGAGTCCAAGGATGCGCTGAGGGAGATTGCTAAGCAACACGCCCAGGGGCCATGGGTACAGACAGCTGAGAAGGGACATCAGAGAACCAGCTGGGCTGGCCTTCAGCCATTTGGAACGTAAACCTCAGAAGAGGACAAAAAGGCCCTGCCAGAAGTCCACAAATGCCACCCAGGAACACAAGCCAGAGGCAGGCCACACACATTTACAGTGTGAGAAGACCCATGTGACCCATTTTTGTCATCTCTTAAGCATCCCTGATTATATATGTCACTTCAAAGGGTTGTGGCAGGGTCAGATGCCATGCACGGAAAAGTGATGCTTCCTTCACTCGGCAAGCTGGATGGACCTTCAGCCAGAGCAAACAGTACAGAACTTGACACTCCCTTTGAGTAATAAAGGACATGGAAACATGTACAAAATATGTAGATATAGATGTCTACATGTACAGAAATGCACATGTGTGTACAAACATAGATTTCCCCCATGCATACTGACTGAACACATGTAGATACTTTGCTGTTGGGCTAATAACCAATGTTATACTTTTAAAATGTTTTTTAAAGCTTAAACATTGGAAGCAGATGCAATTTGCTTCAGCAACAGAAAGTTTGCACATAGGGCAGAGATTTGAGCCAGATTTGATGATCCAGGCCTATAATTTCAGGACTGACTTAAGATGTGGGAGCAGGAGGATTGCCATGGGTCTCAAGCTGGCCTAGGCTAAAGTGTGAAGCTATGTATTTAAAGAAAGAGGGAAAGGCTAAGTTAGTGAATAAGATCTTTGACTCTGGCTCCCTGGAGTTTGAGCACCCCTTATCCGAACTCAAGAGAGTAGCTTGTAGTGTTCACAATCAAGGGGCCTGGACACTGGGAAACACTTATGAGGTGATAGAGTCACGCCAGGTGACTGAGGGACCATCCCATTCAGTCTACTTGCTGACTCGGTTCTTGGGTGTCTCTTAAGAGACTTTTAGTACCTGGGTAGTTTACATTTCATATTATAAGCAAGTGTTTACCAGGATTATCATGTCTTAGAGGCATGGGAGATTGGAGGTGGGGGGAAAGGTTGACCATTGGACTGCAAACCCAATGTCACACAACAAAATGGAGTGCAGCGGAGACTGGGGGGGAAGTGTTTATGAACTGATGGCTTCCCCAGGTGGTGGTTGTGTTAAAAAAAAAAAAGAAAGAAAAAGAATAACAACAAAAATTAGTCTTCCCTGTCCATGCCCCAGTCCATGGTATGACAGTGTAAGTTTTGGTGTTGACATCATAACCCCCAACTCTCAGTGGCTTTGCAAGAAAGGCTTGATTCAGTCAGGTCCATAGTTCATGTGACCCCACCAGATACCCCTACTCTATCTGTGGAGATCTCTGAGAGTTACCCAAAAGGGGAAGAAAGAGGAGGAGGAAGGCTACTGGCTCAGAACCTTTGAAATAGATATTACACACCTCACTTTGCCTAGAGCTCTTTGCTCAGTGCTAATAGCCTGCACCTTCACTACATTAAACATGGGAGATGGAGAATTTCTGTGAGCACTAACCAGCTTATATATAAGATGTAGTCACAGCCAGGCAGTGGTGGCACACACCTTTAATCCCAGCCCTGGGGAGGCAGAAGCAGGTGGATTTTTGTGAGGTCGAGGCCAGCCTGGTCTACAGAGCAAGTTATAGGACAGCCAGGGCTACACAGAGAAAACCTGTCTCAAAAAAAAAAAAAAAAAAAAAAAAAACCCAAAAAAACAAACAAACAAAAAAACAAAAACCAAGCAAACAACAACAAAAGGTGTAGTCACGATCTATTACTAGCTTTTAGCATTATCCAAGACTTGCTGCAAAGTGCCATGTTAGCAGTGCCTCCAAGGTCCCTGAGACAAATGTACCCATGTTCTCTTCTCTCCTTGGCTCAGGTCTATGTTTGATGCAATCAGTGCTCTGTGAGTTGAGGCTATCACCTGCAATGGGATGCCGAAGGAGCAGTCTTTAAAGTAACTGGTAAAGTTACTACCACCCAGCACTTGGGCTCTAGGTCCTGATACAGATATGTTGATAATATATATATATATATATATATATATATATATATATATCATGTTACTAATATGGTAATATGGCAATAGCACCTATGCAAGCTATTACTCTTGAGACCCTAGTAAATACCCTTAACCCACACAAGAGTGAGGCTATATGTGGGCAGGAACAGAAAGGCTTGTCCCTTGATGTCTTCTCTGATTGTCCTTGTCCTTTCAACTTTCATATCCCAAATATCTCTAATCCAAAATGTCTCCATTTCCTTTACCCAAAGGCCAGGGGTGTCCATATGAATGAATGGATATAAATAATTTGGTGGTAGGAGAACACCCATGTCTATATACCAGAAGACCTTCAATCTGGCCAAAGTGAGCACTGTGAATATGTGGGTACCGCACAAAAGAAGCCACCTGGTTTGAATTGCTGATAAATGGCATGGTGAGCAAGTGCCAAATACTGTGCCTGCTGTTTGTTTTTCTGTGTATCTATCTTGTCGACCTTGGAGTCCACAGAGCCCAAGCTTCATTTTTTTCTGCAGATCATTTATTTTTTAAGCATTGTATGGTAATTGAGTAAAAGAACAATTGTCAAAATAAAAACCAGAGTCAAGATCTGCCCCCACGAGTCACCAGTGGAAGGAGTTTGACACATTGCTATGACTTGTCTTTGCTATAAGAGTATCAGTCCGCTGGGGGGTAGCTCAGTGGCAGAGCACTTGCCCAGCATTATGTGTGGAGCCTGATGTTCAATCCCAGCATCAAAATAAAGAGAAAAATGTTGGAAAAGAAGGAAATCAAAGTTTAAACTCCAGAAACTATTTAAACTTCAGCTGAACCAGCTCGTCCCAGTTTGTAGCTAGGGAAAGCAAGACTCAGACAGGTCAATCAATTCTCAGGGTTCAGAGCAGGCAGAACCAGGGCAGTAACTTCTGACTCTGGCTCTACTTGCTGATGTGCTATACGATTTCTCTCTTTTCTGTCTCCCTCACTAACAATCCCAGGAGAAAGGAAGGATGGAGAGCGTAAATACTGACAACTGATAACGTGAATGATACAGCTTATGCTGCTCAAGCAAGAAGAAGGTACTTTCTGGGGATCCTCATGCATCCCCAGATAGGCACTTCCCAGGTTGTCAGAAAGTGAGGACCATCTTGCTGATGAGTGAACATTTTCCAGTCTGGTGCGTTCTCATCAGAAGCAGCCAATGGCATTGCCTGTTCTTTGTCATTCCTCATAACCAAGCTTTCAAAGCCTTAAAGAGAAACCATGCTTGGTGATGGTGGGCACCTTTGATTAACAGATGTGGTAAGGAACAAGATGTTAAGAGGTCAAAAGGAAATTAATCTAGCAGGATGCTGCTGGGGCAATCTTTCTGTTGTCTGGCTCCCTAAATCTTACCCAAGAGCAATGTGTCATCCCCAAGAAACACCAAAGCACTGGGTGCCTACTATTAAACAATGTGCTTTGATTTTGGGTTTTTTTTTTTTTTTTTTACTCCAAAGTGAATAGGGTGTGTGGTGAATAGGGTTAAAAGCAGTCTGTAGTCATAATTATGACTAGAAGGTACTCATTTAACCTCTCTGACTTTCATTTTAGCTTTTTTTTCCTTTTTCAATTTACAAAATGGCAGAATTGAATTAGATGACCTCTAAGACCCCTTTCTTGCTCAGAAATTTCAAAACCGTAAACACTAAAGCACCCTACCTCGCATTAAGATTAAACTCATAGTTCTGCCTCGTTAGCAACCATCCCTAATCAGACAGGGGGAGAAAGGACTATCTTCATCATCTGATGTGTATGAACCTGGAATACCTAGAATCTTAGAAGCCCCTTCCTCCAAAAGCCTGGTTCTGGAAACATAAACCGTCTTACTCCTAACTTGCTGGGTGACAAGCTATCAGTATGCTGGCTGGAGTCAAATGGAAGAATAAGCTAGTGTGTTTATGATTTGTTACGTATTGAGCACAGCTCCATTACCAAGGTATCTAGAAGATATGTAAAGCAAGATTGTGTTGGCATTCTCTTGAGAAAATGAAAAATAAATTATTTTATTGTGTCTTTTATAAAAGGCTTTTATAAATATTATAACCATTTATGGTAGGTAGTGAAGTTGGCTAATAAATCTGGCTATTTTTTTGGAGTGGTTTAGGTTTATCTGCTCCACTTTTATTTTTAATTGATAGTTATATGTATTTATGGGAACAATACAATATTTCTGTGTGCATGTTGTATAATGATCCAATCGGGGTAGTCTGCCTGTCCCCTTAAACATCTTGTTCTTGTGGTAAGATCATTGAAAATCCTTTCTTCTAGCTGTTGTAGCTTGTCACTTCGTTAATCTTAGCAACAATCCTACTACTGCACAGCAGAACCACAGAAACCACTCCCCTATGTGACTTTGGCACTGTTTTCCTATCTTTCCCACCTTCCCAGCCTTATATGCCCATGTAGAAATGAGATGATACTACCTTTGTGTTCCTGTGCCTGGCTTATTTCACTTAACAGAAGTCTTCTGGACTCATCTGTGTTGTCATAACTCCACACTCCTCTATATCAATAATACCCCACTTAAAGTCCCTCTTTTGCAAACATCTAAGTGCTTTCCATTTTTCTGATAGACTCAGATGGATACAAGAACCTTAATAAGCCAAGACAATAGGTGACAAGAAATGACCTCTTCTGCCCAGCAGTGATTGTACATGCCTTGTCTCCCAGCACTGGAGAGACAGAGGCAAGTAGTTCTCTGAGTTTGAGGCCAGCTTGGTCTACAGAGCAAGTCACAGGATAGCCAGGGTTACACAGAGAAACCCTGTCTCAAGAAACAAAACAAAAAGGAAGGCAGGAAGGCAGGCAGGCAGGCAGGCAGGCAGGCAGGCAGGCAGGAAGGAAGGAAGGAAGGTCCTCTTATAATAGGGAAAGCCTAGTCTGAAGGGTAGCAATCTCCCCTCAACCTGAAAAAGGGTTCCTGTCTTTAATGAGAGAAAATGCAGTGACTTTCCAATGGATCCCAGAGCAGGATATCTGGATTAGAAAGCTGGCCTGAGTGATCCCATGTATGTTCTTAATCTCTGTGTCTTGTGTCCTGGTGCAGCAAACGAAGTTAGTAACACCCCTTTATGGAATTGAGAGCATTAAATGACTTAGGATGGTACATGTATAATGCTTTAGCAAGTAGCCAGTGGATTCAGAGTGATACAGAATTGCTAGCTAGCTATTGTTATTTGTCTAAGGACTCCAGGCTGAAGCACAGAAGGTTGATGCCTCCCTGGGTCTCAGACATCAATAATCATCCCCATATTCGAATGATGGATTTCTCCTGACATTTCTTCTTTAAGGATCACAGCTTTAGAAGTTAGAGGAAGCATGGCCTGATTGACAGGGATGCTGCAAAGAGAAATAATATTCCAGGGGCCAGTGATGGTTACCATGGTTTCCAACTGGCAGAAACTCCAAGGTCAATTTCTGAAAATATTTCACTGCTGATAGGATCAGGGTGATTCCTCCACCTTTCTCATCTCTGGCCCTCACGGGGGTCGATTGTTATAATGCTAACCCCTGTTTGCAGACAGCAGATAAAAATGAAAATAAGAAAGAACCAGAGAACACAACCGTCTGGCTGACCACTGACCAGGGAGGCAAATAAGACTGATTTCCCAAGGGGACAGAAGAGCGATGCACCACTTAAGAAATGAAAATGCGATCATCTGGAAGGGAACAAAACGTTTTAATGTGAGACCTGGGTCTGCATTGATAAAGAGCACCGTGGACACGTTTACGCGACTTGAAATTTTAGCTTCGCTCTGAGGGATTCATTTTTACTTCCCTGAAAAGCAAGTCCCATTGGGAGTAATCAGAGTACCCGGAGCTTCGGGAGAACCACAGCCACAGCCTGCCAACAGTACAGCCAGCCTTCGAACCCCCACCAGTCTCAACTGTCCAGCCTTCAGAATTAAAGTCCTCCGACATCCTGAATGCAGTGTCGATAAAACAGTCTCCCCTGTTGAATGACTCAAGCAGTTTCCCGAAAGCCTTTTCTACAGGAAAGGGCATTACCCTCAAAAGCCTCCTCAGGGATATGGCCTTGCGTTCAGCAAGCCTGTGCCACCCCATTAGCCAGGCTCAAAGCCAGTGTTTTCATCCCAGACAGGCTGGGCAGTCATTTTGTAGAACCAGAATTTTACGAGTGTCTCTACTGTAGAAGACTGCCTAGCTACCTATGTGTCCTCTCCCAAATCACATGCCAGAATTCTAACCCACAACAGTAGTAGGCTAAAAGCATCTAGGTCAACTGTGAAGTATTTGGGATTAGAGACTTCAAGTCTGTGGGACCTCATGGTAGCATTAGTGGCTTTATAAGTAGAGGAAGAGAAACCTGGGTGGCTCCCAAATACGATGTCCTCCACCAATGCCAAGCAAATGCCTCCTCTCTGCTCTGACACTTCTCCTTCAGGACCACGACTCAAATAAACTTGTCTTTATACCAACTTGTGTTTCACCAACAGGAAGAGAACTAAGATGCCAGTAAAATACCCACCCCCCAAATGTAAACAAAAGAAAAAAATGCCTACAAGTTAATAACAATTCACCACTACAAAGTAGTCAAATACATCCATTTGGAAAGGATGTCTTCAGCAGGTGCTCAACTTTAATGCAGTGACTACGCCCAAAGTGTGGGATCTGCTTCCTGAGACTGAGGAAGGAATGGCACCTGGGACAGGTGCCTGAATAATGAATTGACTGGGTGTTACAAAAAGATGGACCTGGCATAGCGGTGCAGGCAGGCCTTTGATCCCAGGAGGCAGAGGCAGGCAGATCTCTGTGAATTTGAGGCTGGAGTGATCTACAGAGTGAGTTCCAGGACAGCCAGGGCTGCATAAAGAAACCCTGTCTCAGAAAAAAAAAAAAAAAAAATGGGTGGAGAGTTCCAGTTCAAGCAGTTTTGCAAATGCCCTATGGCAGAAGGAAGCAATTATGTGGTCGCTGTGTAAGAAGTTTATAAGAAAGCTGGGGTGGCCTGAGTAAGTCTTACAAAGTAAGGCACAAAAAGTTGGTATGGCTAGACAGTGTGAAGCCTTGTGAGTACACATGACTTTTGTCTCTAACTCAAGATATGGAGTAGATGCAGGGAAGAGAATAATTTATTATCCTGTTCATTTACGTACTTTCCTGTCATTTGAAAATAAGTATGCCTTGATTTGGGAGGGGGGCCAATAATTCTTTTCTCTGTTATTTTGATCATAGGACACAAATTTAAAATAGAATTTTAAAGTATGACTGTGTAGATGTCATAGTCATTATGACTTCACTTTTACTAACATTTTTTTTCCTCTTGAAAGGCCTCCTTGGTCCAAATGAAGGTGTTCTTGGGGGCATGTTTTTGTTTGGGGTTTTTTGTTTTAGTTTGGACTTTGGTTCTGGGGATCAAATCAGGGGTTTTTGCACATGCTAAATGAGTTTTCTAACATTTGAAAATAGCCTTTTCCTATGGAAGCCTAGAGAACCCAAACACATGTACTTTTCTACTTAGTTTTTTCACATTTGATGTAGGCACAACCCTGTCTGCATGTGTGTGGAGGCCAGAGGCTATCAAACTGCTGTCTCGCTCTATTGCTCTTCAATGTATGAAGTGGACAGAGTTTCTCTGTGAACCTTAATTCAGCTAGCCTAGCCAGCTACCTTTGCCCCAGGGACTCCAAAACTTGGCTTCCCAAGCACTGGGATTATAGTCAGTGCCACCCATTTTTTTTCAGTGGCTGTTGGAGACCAGAGCTCCATTCCTCATGTTTACACGGCAAGCACTTATCTCCCGAGCCCTCACCCTAGCTCTTGGTTTTCTACTTCTGCAGCAAATGCTATGTTCTCTAGTGAAGCTAAAGCTTACACACTTACAAAGCCACACTAGAAACTAGAATGAAAGTAGTTATTATGGTTGGCTTTGAGGCACTTCTTTAATGACTTCACACTCTTTGCTGCTGACCCTCTGGAGAGACAACATCTGTTTCTCTTGCTCAGGAACCAGGGGTGGGCTTGAGGATTCCTTTGGTGATGCGGTTATTTTGAAATGCATTTATGGGCCTTCTTTACATTGGCTTGGAGAGACCTAGAGTTCCTGCTGTCACTCTCCTGGAATATCTGCCCCACGTGAATGGGGACCTGGTCTGCTGGGAAGCCAGTGTGGGAGACAGCCGTACACCCCAGAAGACACCTGACAACAGCTAGTAATAGGCAGTTTGTGAGGCCACCTTAAGTCACCCAGGTCCTGTCAAACTACAATAGGATGCAGACATGAGGATGACCCAGGCTAATGCAAGAACTATAGACTTGAGCCTTGGAGAACCATGAACAAATTTGGCAGGCTATTTTGAAGCGCTAACTTTTGGAAAAGTTTGTTATACACCAATAGGTAACTTTGCTATCGCCAGATTCACTCATAGTTTAGTGTCTGATTTATCTGTGAAATCAAGAAAATGACATTTTCATAAAATGTACGCCTATATGCAGTACTAAATGGACTCACCTAGCAGTATTCATATATTGATACAATGTATGCATGTAACAATAAGTTTAAAAAAGAGAAAAGAGGGATGGGGAGGTGGGATAGACCTGAGAAGAGCTAGGGGAGGAATAGGGCAGGGGTGAATATAAAAATACATTGTGCAGAGCTGTGGTGGCGCACTCCTTTAGTTCCAGCACTCGGGAGGCAGAGGCAGGCAGATCTCTGTGAGTTCGAGACCAGCCTGGTCTACAAGAGCTAGTTCCAGGACAGCCTCCAAAGCCACAGAGAAACCCTGTCTCGAAAAAAAAAAAAAATACATTGTGCAGAGCTGTGGTGGCGCACTCCTTTAGTTCCAGCACTCGGGAGGCAGAGGCAGGCAGATCTCTGTGAGTTCGAGACCAGCCTGGTCTACAAGAGCTAGTTCCAGGACAGCCTCCAAAGCCACAGAGAAACCCTGTCTTAAAAAACCAAAAGATAAATAAATAAATAAAATACATTTTATGAAATTCTGGAAGAACTAGTAAAAATATTACATTAGAGAAGAATCATGTTTAATTTTTTTAAATGTCAGTCTGTGAAGTATTTGCTTACCAAATTTTATTGTGCTCATCTGAAATATCTACTTTTATTTTTGGCCTATCAGGCTTTTCTATGAAAATATCTGCAAAGGCAAGTTTGGTAGTGTGGACTGGCTATAATCCCAGCACACTGGAGGCTGGGGCATGCAGGGGCACTGTGAGTTCTAGACCAGCTTAGGCCACAGAGAAAGATGTCATTTCAAATGAAGAAAGCTGAGAAATGGTGAATTCCTTATGTCCCTAAAAGGGTAGATTCACCCATTCTTGGCTCAATCTAATGATCTGAGCAGAGGTACATATCTAAATTGTTTCCTCCTGCATTACAAAGCATTTATCTATTCCAAATAGAGGTGCTATGAATAGCCTCTAAGACTGGTATCTCAGACCTGAAAAAGAGGGGCTTTGTGTACCCTGGAATCTTAGGTCAACCACATACTATCAGTGTGGTCTAAGATCAGGGCGTTGGATGTGAACTAGGCAGGGACATTAGGACATGAACTCGGGGTGTTCAAAGGGCTGAAAACTGAGCAGTCAGCTCTGTGATGCAACAGGCAGGCGAGGGCTAGCCTGCTTTCTTTGTGGTCTGGGCTCTGTGCTTGTTATCATGCATAGCACCCAGGGAGTATTCCCCCCTCATTCCATGAGGAAGGATGCTATTAGGGCCACTTTCCTTAACTCTGATTAATACATGCTCTTACTACAGCCACATGACCACAGAGTGAGACTTGGTGTCAAAACACTGGAAAACAAACCATGACCGCATGTCAGTAAGAAACAGGCTGTTGTCACTGAGCCTTTCTGCTCAGGTATCTGAACCTAGGGTGGTGGGGAAGCTTGGAACTTGATAGCTTGATAACTGATGTCAGAGTGAGATATTTTACATGGCTTGTTGCCCTTCTTTTGCAATTAATTTTTATACCTTCCTTCTGTGTGGCAATTTAAATGGCTTCCCAGAAATCTGCCCTGACTAGTGTACTTCTTGAGAAAACAGGGCCAAAGTGGGAAGAGGATGAGACTTCCTTCTATCCTAAATGGTAGATAACATTTTTAAGCTATTTTTTTTTTTAGAGACTTCTAAGTCAGCTTTAACACACTGCATCCCTATGGTTCCGCAAAAGATCAATAAACTGACATGTGAACAGCCCCAGAGCCCAAGGTACATAGCTCAAAGAGGACCAAAGTCAAGGTTCAACCTCTTTATGGTCTGAACACTTCTAGTTCTTGAGGAGACACACAGGACTTCTCTCTACATCGTTATCCTGAGGGGAGGACTCCTCCCAGCCAGGCTCTGTGAGAGTGGCCCCCATTAGATTCACACTGGAAGCCTGAGGAGATGTGGCACAGCTGTAAAGAGAAGTGAGTAATTCAAACAGAAGCATCCCACAAATGTGAGTAACTGAAATGTGAATTGTGACGCCATAGGGGAGCTCTGTTTTAAATGTTCTCATAGCAGTTTCAATAAACAAACCCAGATTTCCCGTCCACCCACCCCACCCACCCCATCTTTCCCAACTCCACCTCATCCAACTCCACCCACCCCATCCCATCCTACCCAACCTACCTCACCCTACCTACCACACCCCATCCCAGCTCACCCACCCCACCCACCGTGGCCTGGAAGAAATCTCGGTACAAAGAGAACTGAGTCCCTGTGAGAGGCTGACTTTTAAAGATGGCAGTTGTGAAGCTGCCCCATGTCTGCTTTCTGATGCTGCCTGGTCCCTGCCTTTGCTCTGTTCTTTTGTGAGGAAGGAATATGAGCTTTGTGCTTGAGCACAGCAGTCACTCTGCGATCCAGAGCGAGATCCAGAATACGCTGTCTCTTGGCACTCACACATACATGCAGTGTAATAACCAAATGTCACAAAAGGCCTCTGAATCCTCAAAAGAGGTGGCTGTAATGCTAGGTGCCAGGAAGAATGAGTGTGCTGTTTGCCCAAACGATACTTGTCAAATGGAAGTCAAAATTAGAAGTAATTTTAGGGAGACATGTTAGGAAGCTGAAATCCATTTATTTCAGCATTAAGTAAACACCTTTTATATCCCAAACATTCAGCTGAATGCTCTGCAGAAATGTAACAAGTAGAGCAGATAGTCCCTCCTTAACATTTAGCGTTTAATTAAATCACATACTTGACTAAGTGGATGAAAGAAAGATAATTCGTGGATCTTGCTTTTCCAGTAGCTTGTGTTTTGGGGGCGGAAACGAAAGGTATGCGCTTGAGATATTTAAGACATAACGGAAGGCAGGAGGCACAAGTGCCAGAGTGGTTGGCACAGAGTCGAGACAATGTCCAGGCTGGTCTGCGGTGTATCCACTGAGCAGGAAGGACTTACCTGAAGAATCTGTTCACAGATCAGTTTCTGAGGAAACATGTCTCTTGTGAACCCACAAAGAAACTCAAGCAGTTTCAGCAATGATGTAAGATCAGTTAAGTGATTCTGGAAACATGTGATGTACCTGTGGTAGTTTGAATGTAATTGACCCCGTAATCTCATAGGAGTGGTGCTGTGAGGAGCTGTGGGTTTGCTGGAGTGGGTATACCCTTGTTGGAGGAAGTGTGTCGCTGTGGGGGTGGTGGGCTTTGAGGTCTCCTTTGCTCAGGATACCACCCAGTGTCTCCATCAACTTCCTGTTGCCAGAAAGATGTAGGACTCTCCGCTCCAGCACCACTTGGGCCTGCCCTCCACTGTTCTCCACATCATAATAGATTGGAGCTCTGAAACTGTAAGTGAGCCACCCAGTTAAATGGTTTCTTTATAAGAGTTGCTGTGGTCATGGTGTCTCTTCACAACGATGAAAACCCTAACTAAGAAAGTATCCATAAGCATATTAAAACTTAGAAGGCAGGGATGGTGGTACATGGCTGTAATCCCAACACTAGGGAAGTAGAGGCAGGAGGAGCTGAAGTTCAAGGTCTTCCTCAGCAATGTAGTTAGTTCAAGGCCAGTTTGTGACACATAAGATGCATAAGACCCTGTCTGGAGAAAAAAAAATATCTTTGAACAGGGTTACCATATGACCCAAAGATTCTGTTCATAGATCTTCAACCCTCCTAATGCATTCCTATGTCTGGATGAAAACTTGTCCATAAACACCCAGAGAGGTGTTACTCACAGGTGTTACCCAAAATAGAATCAAGCCAAGTTTCTTTGAGCTGATGAATGGATAAACAAGTTTATCCATTTATGTATTTGTATGATGGAGCTGTAGTTGGCAATAATAAAAAAAGAAAGGCACTGACTGCACTATGGCCCAATGGTGGAGCAAAGGGCTGGCGTGTGCAAAACTGTAGATTTGATCTTCATAGCAAAAAAAAAAAAAAAATGAGGTAGCCACAACTTATAATTGGGCTGAACCTTGAAAACATTATGCCCAGTGGGAAAAGACATATCATGTGAGTTTGATTACATAAACACAGAACTAGCCAGTCTTCTAACAGAAAGCAGATCAGTGTTCTCCTGGGACTGAGGGGGGAGGGAATAGGATGTGGCTTCTGAGATTCAGACAGAATATGGTGGGAGCAGTGGGAAAATGTTCTGAAGTTACCTAATCAGGATGGCTGCCCAACCTGGGGCAGGCGAATTGTATAGCATATAATTGTATCTGAACAAAACTGTTGTTATTAGCACTAGCAAAAAGGACAAGTCAAAAAAGGAATGCTCCCAAATTAAAAAAAACAAAACAAAACAAAACAACAACAACAACAAAAAAAAACAAAAAACAGAAAACACTAGATCCTGTCAGTGAAATTATAAAATA
The DNA here is from genome assembly GCF_003668045.3 of Cricetulus griseus. Classification (NCBI taxonomy): domain Eukaryota; kingdom Metazoa; phylum Chordata; class Mammalia; order Rodentia; family Cricetidae; genus Cricetulus; species Cricetulus griseus. The sequence goes on from NC_048596.1 coordinate 34,543,293, forward strand.
GATACCTCCGGAAAGATGACTAGTCATAAAAAAAATATAGAAAGATGATCCTCTCTAGAGCTTCTTGATCGAATTCTGTCTCTCTGGTTTTTTTGTTTGTTTGTTTTTTTCGAGACAGGGCTTCTCTGTGTAGCTTTGGAGCCTATCCTGGCACTTGCTCTAGAGACCAGGCTGGCTCGAACTCACAGAGATTCACCTGCCTCTGCCTCCCGAATGCTAGGATTAAAAGCGTGCACCACCACCGCCCGGCTTGTTTTTTCTTTTTTATGTTGTGTGTTTGCTTGTTTGTATACACTATGTAAACATGTGTGAATACAGGTGTATGCATGCCACAGTGCACATGTGGGAGCCAGAGGACAACCTCAGGCATCATCAGTCCTTACATTCCACCTTGTTTGGACAGGGTCTCTCAGTGTTCGCCGTGGCATGCACTAATCTAGCTTGCTCATGAGTTTTCAGGGACTCTCCTGTCTTCTTCCTATCTCTCAGCAGTGGGGAACTCTGGGATTACAGACACAGGTTCACACTTCCCGCCTGACTGGGGATCTAAACTCAGGTCTTCATGCTTACCAGGCAAGCATTTTACCCATGAGCTATCTCCTAGCCTGAACTTTGCCTTGCTTACAGGTGATTTGGAAGATAGCCAAAATGCCTGAATTAATTTCTCATCATTTCACATTGGTAACTGGTATGATTGCAGTTTTTCCCCTGTGACTAAAAGGCAATTCATGGTTACAAAAATAAAGACTTGTCAAAACTTCCCTCTCAATAGCAATTGCTTTAGGTACTTGAAGTCTGGCATGGTGGCAGGCACCTTTAATTCCAGCACTTGGTAGGTAGCAGCAGGTGGATCTCTTCGAGTATGAGACCAGCCTGTTCTATGTAGTGAATTCCAAGTCAGACCTGGTTTAAAAAAAAAAAAAAAAAAGGCAAATAAATACTGAGTACTCCTATTGGTCAGCCCAGGCTAGTATAACAAAATACTACAGGCTAGGTAATCTTATTTGCAAATGTTAACTTCTTGACAATCTAGAGATTCAACATCCAAGACAAAGATGTTGGCAAGGTCAATTTCTCCCAAGGTGTACAGATGGCCTCCTTCTGGCTGCATCCTTATATGGCCTTTTCTCTGTGTTTATTTTCTATATCTTTTCCTGTTTTAAGGACTTGGGTTTATCAGATAATTCTTCAACCTTATGAACCTATTTCAATTTAATTTCTTCCTTAAGGACTCTATTTCCCTATACAGTCACATCAGAGAGTGTGGTGGAGGGGAAGAAAAGATTCTGCCCTTGCACACACATTTATTTGCTATTAGTGCATGAAATGAATTCCCATTTTCCTTTCCAAGGGCTCAAATTTTGTTACTATTTTTAATTGTTTGGGAATTTATGCCATCTCAGTTCCAGCCAGCTCCCTCCAACCCAGGAAAACCTTCTGTCCTCAGGAAAAAAAAAAAAAAAACCCTTCGTGTTTTTTGAGCACTTCCTTGCACTCATTAACAATAAGACACTCCAGATTCTAATTAAATGTTATATATCACATTTGGATCTCCACAAATTCAATCAACTCTGAGTCTAAGATATTCAGAAAAAGTTGAATGTGTACTGAATATCATAGACTTTTTTCTTGTCACTCACAAAGCAATACAGTGTAATAGCTACTTACATTGGCAATAATGTTTACACTTTGTTAGATCCGCTGTTCTTAACCTGTGGGTTGCAACCACTTTGGAGATCACATATAAGATATCCTGCATGTCAGCTATCCTGTATATCAGATATTTACAATATGATTATAACATTAGCAAAATTACAGTTATATGAAGTAGCAATGAAATAATTTTATGATTGGGGTCATCACAACATGAGGAACTATATTAAAGGGTCTCAGCATTAGGAAGGGTGAGAACCCCTGTTCTGAAGTACATGAATGTTTTAAAGTACATGGGAGGGTATGCATAGGTTAAATGCAGATACCATACTACTTTTTAGTGTTTGTTTACTTGGGGATTGGGAGGTAAGCATGTATGTGGCACAGTATACATATGTGGGAGTTAGTTCTCTTTTTAGTGTGTGACTTCCAAGGATTAGATTTAGTTTATCAGGTTGGGCAGCAAGCATCTTTACCTTGTTGACCTCCATACCATATATAGATCTTGAAATCCAGTGAGCCCTGAGACCAATCCATTTAGGATACATAGAGATGACTCTCTCTCTGTGTGTGTGTCTGTGTGTGTCAGAGATAGAGGGAAGTGAGGGAGGGAGCACACATACAACTATCCATTATTGTGACAAATATCTGAACAACTTACTGTTGCCAGGAAACCTAGGGTTTGCTTTTTGGTCCTTTGTCTTATTAATAAAAGAGTTTAAAATGGACTCATAATAAAGCTTGAGAACAATTTTTTTAGAGTTTAAGAGAAAAACAATAGTACAGGCAGGCTGACAATCTCACCAACTGTCAGGAGAAGGGAGATAGAGAAGAAAGAGGAAGAAAGAAAGCAGCTATGCCATTTGTTACCAGCCACGTGGTGGAAGCAGTTTCATGGCAGAACGGGAAAGAATTATTTTAGCTCACAGATTTCAACACATGGTCACTCACCCTGTTATTAGGAACTGCTCACTGCATGGTGGTAGGGAAGAAAAAGAGGAGGAGGAGGAGGAGGAGGAGGAAGAGGAAGAGGGAGAGAGAGAGAGAGAGAGAGAGAGAGAGAGAGAGAGAGAGAGAGAGAGAGAGCAGCCAGGATTCTAGCATCAGGGACAAGGGACATACCCCCAATGATCTAACTTCTTTCCAGTAGGCCCTGTCTACTAGTGATTCACTCACTCTACAAAGTCTGCATTTGAAACCTGGGTCTTTGCATGACATTTTAGATAAAGTCATAGCAATATGGGTAGGTATCCAGGGTATGTGATAGGAATGTTCTTCTGTATATATGTTTGTCTTATCAGTTGATGAATAAAACACTGATTGGCCAGGCAGGAGACAAGGAGGATTCTGGGAAATGTAGGCAGAGAGTAGTAGTCATCATGTGACCCCAGGAAGTGATGTAGCTGGACAAAAACTGCCACTAGCTAACCATAGAGGTCTGGAGGTCTGTACAGACCTCCAGAATTGACAAAGCTAGGCAGAATCAGTATATAAGCAGGGACAAACAAGAAATCTCTCTTCTCTTCTCTGCAGAGACATTGAGCAGTCTCGATGCAGCAGGCAAAGGAGTTGCAGGTCTGGTAAGCCAAGATCATGTGGAAGTACATAGATTAGTGGTTATGGGTTAAGAATAAGACGCCCAAGTCACCAGCCAACATATTTATACTAATATAGTGTCCGTGTGTTTCTTTGGGGCAGAGAAGGGCCGCAGGACCTGCCGGACCAGAAAATTCACATTACAGGTATGGTACACCGAATACAGAGAGATACTTTTTAGAAATCACAACTCCAATTATGTGCCATTCCTCTTATATCCTTGCCTTCACCTTTCTGCATTTACAAATGTGTCCCCTCACAGTGAGAGCGCTGCTCTCAACCATATCAATTCATTCACCCATGTTTCTAGTTTCATAAAATCTACAAAACAGTTTCACAGCAATTCTGTCTATGCTGCTCCAGAAACAAACAATTAAAAGAGGTGAGTATTAATTCTCTCCATTCTCTGCACTACTCAAGTCCTGTCACAGCATAGTCTAATTCTTTCTCATAAATCCCTTGGTTCATATACTTTTCCCCCTTTCAGTGTTGATTATTCATTTGAAATACAGGTAAGTGTATTTTTTTAGCTTGGTTTTGAGTTTTTCTCCCTATGTTTGTTGTTTTAATATTTACATATATGGAGAATCAACAAGCTTTTGAACATCATTTTTCACAAAGCTGTACCAAAGGTGTTATCACAAAGCTGTACCAAAGGTGTTATCACAAAGCTGTACCAAAGGTGTTATCCCTTTCATATGGCCCACTTCCCACCTAGTCTATAAAGATCCACTTCATTATTTCTCAATAGAATTCTCCTGTATCTTTTCTTTATGTATTTATTCTTTTTATATATTCTGCATACATGCATATAAATGTATATTCACATTTCCCCTTTATTTCACAAAGGGTAGCATGCTATATGTACTCTTTTGCACTTTGTAAAAAGGAAGATTACTTTGAGCCTTGGGAACCAGGGTTCTTAACAGTCTGCATTTATTTAACCTGTGTCTCTTCCAAAGAGCCTACTAAATGAACCCTTGCCTACAACATTCTAGGTTCACAGCACCCTTCATCTCAGGCCATCTCTTAGCAGGACACTGTCCCCTGTGCCTTGTCCACCTCTGTAGAGTATGCAGAATCCTGTCTAACAATGCCTTTGATGAAGCTCGAGGACCCTCACCTCTAACTAATACCACAAGCTGGACAATGTCCTGATGTGCCAGGTCCCCTTCTGGAGAAACTGGCCAGAAACAGTCTTTTTCTCACCCTGGTCAGAGCTTTACACACACACACACACACACACACAGCACACACACAGCACACACACACACACACACACACACACACACACACACACACACACACACACACACACACACCACACACACACACACAGCACACACACACACACACACACACACACACACACACACACACACACACACACACACACACACACACACACACAACACACACACACACACACACACACACACACACACACACACACACCACACACACACACACACACACACACACACACACACACACACACACACACACACGCATGCCTCACACCTAAGTTGTCTTGCCTCTTCTTTTCCCTTCCCCACCCTCACCCTTACTTTGAGAGGCTTGGAGGCAGGTATCCTTCAGGGACAGTGATTCTTAGAAGGGAAAGATGTTTGAAATTGCTGCTGGCTGAGCAATTCATTAGCATGAGATATCAAAGCACACTCCTAATAGGGGGATAAGCTTGAGTTATTCACTTCTACCCTCTGACATCCTATTGTCCCGCTCTAGATGCCGTTGACATGAGAACCACAGCTTCTATCTTACAGTGAATAAGAGATATTGATTCTAGAGTCATTATAAGTAACCATAGCCTGGGAGCACAGATTTAGGGTACCCCAAATTCCATGTTCCAATGTGGTAACAGATTCATGAGGTTTTAAAGAGCAAAGAAGGTCATCAGTCAAGGCAAGTTTAAAATGCATTAGTGGGCACATCAGAGAGGTAGGTACAGCAAGACAGGATGCTGCCCAGCAGCCCAAGATGCTATCTGATGGCAGTCCTAGCTTTGGGTTGGTGGAAATTGATGGTCTGCTAAGTTAATAGGTTCAAAGCTTTCTATCTATTAGTTACAAGATGTGAGTTCAGAAACAGAAGTGGGCAAGGAATGGCTATTCCAGAGGATTAGAACTAGCCCCCGATAAGGTGGTTAGCTTGTTGACCTGCAACATCCCAATCTCTCCATGGTACTGAGATTCTAATCAATTAGTCTCTGAAGACATGGCTTCTTTCCAGGAATTCCTATTCACCATGCCTAGAGAAGGCTGACTCTCATGATCAGTAACTAGAGACCAGGTATGGTCGGTGGTCCGCCACACTAAGTGGGGTCCAGCAAGGTAAACAGAGGCAGTATGGAGATTTGAAACAATAACCACAGAGGCCTAGATGCTTGGCCAGGTAAGCAGGCAGCAATGAGCTGTCCATGTTTTGCCTTCACCCTGGACCATTCCCTTTAAACCTTAGTAACAGGTGCTGGAGAGATGGCTCAGAGATGAAGAGCACTGGCTGCTTTTGCAGAGGACCTGGGTTTGAGTCCCAGAAACCACATGGCAGCCCACAAACACCTGTAACTGCAGTTGGAGGGAATCCAATGCCCCCTTCTGGTCTCCACACCCAAGGAGCACATATGTGGTGCACATACATACATGCAGGTGAAACACTCATTGGTATAAATAAATAAATAAATGTATAAAACTTCAGTAATATCCAACATTGTACATCCTGTGTTTTTTCAAACTAACCCTTAAAGGGGGAGATATGGTGGGTGGCATCCTGAAGATGCCCGTTGTAGCTATTGTATCCATAGGGAAGCAAGGAAAGGGCAAGTCTCATGCAAAAAGGGCCTCACAGGGTTAACACTGCAAAGCTTGCACAAAGGATGGAAGAGGGCAAAGCAAAAATGAGAAAGAGGTTGCCCAGAGTGGAGGAGGGGGAACCTTGCATGGTCTCCTTGCATCAGGAGATACATTTCCATTTCAGAGCAAACCCTGCTACAAATGGCATAGCAAGGAGCATGTCCCTACTTAGGCAGCGGATGAAAGACCCTCCCAATGCCTTTGATGCATATTCGAGTACGTTTGAAACGTGCCCAGCCTGGGAACCCCAGCAGAGCCGGGCGGATTGTGGTTGGAGAGAAATCCTTGCCCGGAACAGCCCAGGCCTGAATTGGGCCACGGAGACGGTAGGAGGCAAAATCTGGATTGGATTTGGGAAGCGAAGCGGACGCTGCGACCGGGCTCTGCAATTCTGCTACTGGGTGCCTCCCGGAGGCAAGGGCTCTTTGCCAAAAGGTCCATTATTTGAGCACATCCCAGCCCCAGGGCTAGTCACTGGTGGGAACCTGGGAGGGGCTGAACATGCTGTTCAGAATAATTTAGGAGGCAGAATATTCTTCCTGCTTGGTAGTGTGAAATCACTTATTTATGGCTCCCATTCAGACCACGGTTTGTAGATAATCCCCCTTTCTAAGCAGTTGAACTCATGAATGTTGATCTTGCAAATCAAGCGGACACTAGCAGCTTTTGTCCACCAGGGCATACATCGAGGCCTACCTTCTCCCCAGCACGTTTCTCCCTCATCAGCATGCCTGTCCCAGCCTCTTGGATTCCCAAAAGGCTTGCTCCGCCCCAAACTGACCTGGGGTCTCCAGCAACAATCAATGGGCTTGTCTGCCAAGTGCTTGGGCCAACTTGGAACGTTCAGCTCTGGGTCCCCAGAGAAGCTGCGGGACAAATGGCACTCCCCACCCAACACACACACAGAAGGAGGTCACCCATTGAAGGGCCCCCTGGGAGCTGGAGACCTTCACCTTGGGTGTAGACTTCCATCCTTAAACACGCACAGCATAGCAAGCCAGGACGAAACCCAAGATCTGGAGAAAGGAATAAAACAATCCCATTTATATGACGGCAGGACCAAAGACAGAAAACACGATGCGAGCCAGGATGCATAGATCCGAAATAATGAGATCAGATGTGGATGCCAAAGACAGCCCAGGAGCCATCAATAATAAGACTTTGCTGAAAGCAAAGTAGATGATTGGTGTCCGGAGTGAATACAGTAGTAACTCTGGATTGTGGTGTGGTAAGATGCCTTTTTATTAATGCTAATGGACTAATGTTTATTAATTACTCCCCTCTCCAGAAGATAGCTGCAACGTCACAATAAATATTTTTGGAGTCTTCTTCGATAAATGTGACCCCTGAACATCTTTAGGATCAGAGTGGTTCACTATCAAGGTGGCGCTGTGGGAAAGGGCGTGGCTGCAAATACTTTATATTTTTTATTTATTTTTTTTAGAATGTGTGTACTTACATACGCTTGTGCCTCTATGCCCGAGCAAGTCAAAACAAGGAAATCATTGTATCCCTGGAGCTGGAGTTAGTCTTGAGCTCCCTATATGGGAATTGAACTCCTGTCCTTTGCAAGAACTGTGCATGTTCTTAACAGTGGAGCCATCTCTCTAGCCTCCTTTGATACTACATTGACTTCCGTGTGCAGCACGATGAAGCTAACCTGTAAATGACAAACATGGCCTCTGCTTCATCACTCAGCAAGCCGGAACACTGATCCTCAGCATGTCTTCACCAAATCTCAGTTCCTTCCTGTTTCTTTCATTGCCATAGAACTCACCAGAGAAGAGACTGCAATGAAAGGTTGAAGTCAGATTTTATGGATGAAGAAGGGATCAGAGGGACCACTTTAAGGCTGTCACACCTTACTTGAATAGGAAGATAGGTTGAAAAGGACAGTTTGGTTAGAATCTTCACTCTATATTACTGTTGACCATTTTCACATCAATTATGTTTCTAGTCCTGTTGTCATGGGTGGGCAGGGTTTTGCCTGTGTTTCTCACCTGGGTATTTTCTTGGATCTTAGCATCTTCTCTTCCCTCTGTTGGTTTTGACGATGTCCAACAAGCTGAGTTATGTCTAGTGTCTAGCCTCAGTCCTCAGTCTTCACCCCCTGCTTCCTCCACCAGTCTTAGAAAAACAGTCTCTCTCTCTCTCTCTCTCTCTCTCTCTCTCTCTCTCTCTCTCTCTCTCTCTCTCTCTCTCTGTTTTTTGAGACAGGGTTTCTCTGTATTGTTTTGGAGCCTGTCCTGGAACTCACACTCACAGAGATCTACCTGCCTCTGCCTCCCGAGTGCTGGGATTAAAGGTGTGTGTCACCAACACCCAAAAGAACAGTCTCTTGTCAGTTCCCTACGGTTCTGATGGGACAGGACCAATGGATGATCAATGAGGCATAATATCAGCGCAATCATATTGTCTCTTTTCCAGAATCTAGAATCTTTATGCATGCAAAACCAAAAAGTAGCTATTGTTTTATTAAATTACTATGTTAATATACAAACCATAGACTATGAGAAATCAGGAAACTTTTTTATTGTGAATTTTAACAGGATCCAGGAGATTCCATAGAAACTTATATTTTATATAAATTTAACACTGTGAGTATGATTACTACCTAGGTCAGGAAACTTGTGGTCAGAGATAAAATCAAGCTAGATAAGAACAAAAACATTGTGCTTATTTTGAGATTAATAGTATTTCTAACTAGAAACACCCAATTCAAGCAGCCTTGAGAATGTGCTCAGTGCTTATTCTGTATGTGGGGCATTGTCTCACTGGTTCCTCTCCTCTCCAATGAAAAGTTTGCAGAAGAGACTGGACATGTACCATGTCTCTGGTCAGCTTAGGGAAATGGAGTTGGTTTTACAAACTGGTCCAAAGGTAAGTGAATTTCAGTCTCAAGGTTGTTTTTGACAGACACAAAGTCCTAGAATAGATGTTACATTGATTTTTTGCTGTTTTTCCTCCTTCAATATTATCAGTATGGATGGGCATTCTCCTTACCCACTGGTTGCCCCTTCTTAATGATAGCAACAGCCTTGATCTCTGCTAGTTGCTCTCTTGACATTGGTGGTAATTGCTTCTTGATTTTCCTCTATTGGTCCATCATGTAGGAATTCACCCCTATAGATTATTGTTAGTTTCATCTATTTTAAACACACACACACACACACACACACACACATATATATATATATATATATATATATATATATATATATATAAAAAGTGTTTTTGTAAAATCTTTTTATTTAGCAGTATATTTATGAAAGTTACCCATGTTTTATTTGAAGAATATCAATCTTGTTGCTGGACTGTAGTCAACTTGCTACTGTGTCACAGTTTCTTGTTTGTGTTACCCCATGAGGATCTGCACTGTTTCTGTTGGGATTGTGGCAAGTGGCCTCCCTGACCCACAGGAGTGCATTTCTAAAGATCTCACTAGGAATACAACTGCAGGGTATGAAATTTAGGTAACTTCACCTTTGCCAGACAAGCCAAACTATTTTTTCCAAAGTGGTTTAATTGAGATGGTGTCTATTTAGTTAACATTCTATTGCTGTGAAGAGACACTATAACCGAAGCAACTTACAAAAGAATGAATTTAATTGGGGGCTTGCTTGCAATTTTATAAGATGAGTTCATGACCATCATGGAGGGAAGCAAGGGGCCAGGCAGGCAGGCAAGCAAGCAGGCAGGCAGGCAGGCTTGTATAGAGCTGGAGTGTTAACTGAGAGCTTACATCTTATCCACAAGCCAGAGACAGAGACAGACAGACAGACAGATAGACAGACACAGAGACAGAGTGACAGAGACTGAGCCTAGTGAGGGTTTTTGAAAGCTTGAAGCCCAATTCCACTGTTACACCTCTTCCAACAAGGCCACACCTAATCCATCCCAAAACAGTTCTAGCAATTAGGGAATCAAGCATTCAAACACATAAGCCTAGTGGGCCCTAGTGAACCGTTACGATTAAAACCACCACAGCCTCTTATTCTAGATCCTCTCTGTTTGGTATTTCCATCTTTTCAAACTTTTGCCCACCTGATGCCTTTGATTTTATTATAATTTCCAGACAATTATTGACCTATGTACTTTTTCTTATCTGAATTAAGATTTTGTTTCCCAAACTACTATTTTACACACACACACAAAAAAAAAAAAAAAAAATAGGCTAGATCTATGTTATACCAAATTTGTTTCTAGTCAACCATCAACTTCAAAGAAAATTGTTTCTGAAGGTTCCTACAGAATATATTTATTTAATCTTTATTCACCTCAAGGGACATTGCTGTTTTTAAATTAGGTTAGCTAAATAACAGAAATTCCTATTTGTAGAATTCATTTGTTGACTTTTCACTTGAAGATAATCCAACCCAAAACTTGGCATTAAGTCCTGTTCTTACTTTGTGCCTACTTCATGGACATTGTAGCCTTAGAAGCCAGCACTAAACAGCTATCCTAAAAGAGGCCTACAGTGAAATGAAACAATCTGGGACTATTTCATGTTATCTCAAAGTGGAATTTTGTAATAAAAATGGAATACCAGTCAGGAATAACCAAGTACAACTGCCTCAACTATATTCAACATTCAGTAACTTCCCCTCATTCTCTCTCGCCATCAGTTTGTCTCCTATGTCTTTTTCTCCAGGGTCTTTAGAGGGTAATGACAAAATATAAAGCATGATGACATTTAATGAGATGGCTTTGGGGTTCTAGTTTAGCACAAGTCCATCTAGTCCATTCACGTTATATTCAGGCAAATAAACTCTCTATGCCCATATCATGAAATTTTAAGAGACTAAACTCAAAGTAATGATGAGATTTCAAGATAGAACACCATTAAGGTTGCCATGTGGTTGCTGCTCACTATGTTAAGCCAAGTTTCTTCTGAGAGTTGAGAATACAGAGTAGGGAAGAATAATATGGAGAATGTCTAGTTTGTCAAGGAAAAGTCATGAATGCATTTGAAAGTGCAGACAACTAAATGCAGGCAAAGTGGCTGTAATTGTTATAGGAATCATTAAACACTAGGGAAGGTGCCTTGAGGGAAGAGTCTACCCGATGAAGGCTCCAGGGAGCAAAAATGAGATCTTATTTGAAAATCTTTCATTTAGGAAGGGAGCATGTGGGGCTGGAAAGATGGCTCAGCAATAAAAAGGACTAGCTGTTCTTCTAGAGTATCCGGTTCAATTCCCAGCACCCACAGGCAGCTCACAACTGTCTGTAACTCCAAGATCTGATACCCCCACACAGACATACATGCAGGCAAAACACCAATGTACATAAAATAAAACTATTTAAAAAAAAGAAGGGAGCCTTGATGCTTCTCTGATCTTTAGCTTTTAACCCCAATCTCTGTCTCTGGGTTTTTATTATTAGTACCAACTGGAAATAGTGCTCCACAGCTGGGATTCTACCTTGATTTACTCACATCTGCCTTTCAGAGTTTGATTTTAAGGTGTCATTTAACTGCCTGAGTTAAATTTATCAGTGACTTCTGTCCATTTATATGTGTATGTGTGACTGAGTGCGTGACTGAGTGTGTGTGTGTGTGTGTGTGACAGAGAGAGACAGAGAGAGAGAGAGAGAGAGAGAGAGAGAGAGTATTGAAATCCATTTCAAGGTGTCCAAAATGTTTTGTTACCATCCCTCTGAATGAACTTTCAACCCCCTTTGTAATTATGAAGTCCTTCTTGCATCCTAATAGACCAAACACTCGTTTTTTGATGTTGCCTCGAAGCTCCCATAAGCTCTCTCATCTCCCTTATTTTGTTTCTTCTTCTGTGGCTGTGTATTTTCAAATAGCCTGTCTTCAGACTCACTAATTCTTGCTTCTGTTTGATCTGTGCTACCACTGCGGCCTTCTGTTGCATTTTTAATTTCACCACATGCTACTTTCAGTTCAAGACCGTGTTTGATTTCTTATTAATTGCTTCCATCTCTTTGTTAGGTGTCTGTTTTGGGGTACCCCCCAACTCACTGAATCTCTTCAAACAGCTGTTTTAAATTCTTTGCTAGTGCTCCCATGCCGAGGGCTGTCTGGTCAGCTGCTGACACTTTGAGTACTAGATACACTCATGCCTTCTGAAAGCTCTGGATGTTTGTCAGTGTGAGACATCACCTGGGCTCTGAAGGAGCCCTATTTATTCCTGTGTCATGGCTTAAATATGAAATGTGGAATATTTGGTCCTCAGCTGGTGGTACTATTAGAAGAGGCACTAGGAACTTTAGGAGAGAGCCCAGATGGAAGAGTGGGCCCTTGGGAAATTCCTTTGAAGGTTAGATCTGGTCCCCATACTATTCTCCCTCGTGTTTCCTGGGTGCCTTAAACATTCTATTCTATGCTCTCATCATACCTGTCCAAAGTCTCTGAAGTTGTGAGCTAAAATAAGTCTTTAACTTCTTTAATTGTTTCCAGCTGACTTTTGTATTGTTTTTTACAGTAACACAAAGTCCCAACACATTTTATTCTTCTTCAACTGGCATTCCGTGTTGTTTGAGGCAGAGTCTAACTTTGTTGCTAAGGCTGGATTGGAACTCACTGTGTAACTCAGGCTGACCTTGAACACACAATCCTCCTGCCTCATCCTCCCAAGTGCTGCGATTCCAGGCAGGGACCATCAAAGCCACTCTAAGTAGCCTCTTCATTTTCTCTGAACCTATTGTCACTTCCACTAGATCAGCACTAGGTGGTGCCCAGGTCCAGATTTGCCAGGAGTATGCTGTCACTCCCTTTGTACTGAAGGGCAATCCAAACCCAAGGTTGTCCCAAATAGTCTGTTAGTAAATTGTTTGGGAGGCAGGGGCAATATCTAAGGAAGGCAGCGTGTCCCCAGAAGCCCTCTCCCTGATCCGGGATAATCCCAGATGGCTCATCAATAATCACAGACTGGTGGTCAGACAAGCCAGGGTTTTGTCTAGTTCTGGGTGGTCATCAAAAAGAGACCACCTTTATCTTTTATGTCACATCTGTGCTCAGCAAGGTCATAAAGCTCTGATCCCACAGCCCACAAAGATCAGCACAATAATAACAATAGAACCAAAGTCCACACCTCTATGAGCTGTTTGCTGCTTGGATGGACCAGAGGGTCCAAGGCCATTGAGATGGGTCATCTGTGACGGTGGCTGGAAGAGATGTGGATGAGAATTCTGGGGTCACTTGTCTTCCCCTGGCATTAGAATTGCTCCAGAGGCTCCACAGGGACTGGACCTGAGATTAACTTTCCTAGTTCCAGCTCTAAATCCCAGCATATAGTCAGTCTATGACTTCTAACCTGTCCTTCTTCCTGAAACAGGTCTCTCACCACACCATGCTGTCTGCAGTTGAGCTAGTCCTGGTAAAGGCAGACCCTGGACCACCTGGGCTGATGTTAAACTTGGCCGTGCCTATATTTCTCAGCTGCAAAGATCTGCACTATCTCAGGAGTGCACCAAGTCTTGCGGCGCAGTCAGCAATGATGCAGACTCAAACGTGAGTCTGTCCCACTGAGGCACAGGTGTGAGCACTGGCCTGATGACACTGCTAGGGTTCAGGGGATGGATAGTAAAGAGAACCGATGGGCCACCAAGGCCAACAATAAACTGGGTGACAGCTGAGTCTCTCTGCCTTCGGAGTCCTGGGAAGAGGGCAAATGTTCTCCAAGCCCCTTCCAGCACCTGGGTTAGTCCCACACACATACATGTCTCTCCTGATGCCAGAGATGGTCAAGAAGCTCTGTCTGCAAATGGGCCCTTTAGTTACTATTGTGTGCTTGGTCTCGCTATAGAGAGTATGACCCTGAACTCTGAGACAAAACCCTGTGGTAGCTTATGTACCCAGTTCCCCAGTAGGTAAAGTCTTGCATCCTGAGGCTGAAGGAAGGGGAGGCAGCTATCTCTTTGCACATGGCCAAATGCACTTGCAGTGGCTCAGTCTATAGGTTAGCTGTAGGATAAGGCTTTGGTCAATACTACTTTTTACTTACTGGGTACTGAGTACTGGGTACTGGGTTTCAAGTCTAGGACCTGGGCTGAATTCTCACATTCATAAGTGGGATCAATTAATCTATCTATCTATCTATCTATCTATCTATCTATCTATCTATCTATCTTCCTCCCTCTCACTCCTTCCCTCCCCCTCCCTCCCCTCCTCTTTCCCACTCTCTCTCTCTTCTCTCTCTCTCTCTCTGGACAAGGTAGCTTGAAGTTGAGATAAAGGTATAACATTTTGCTATTTACTCTCTTCAGCGCATTTTTTATTTTGTTTATACTAAAGGCAGGCACCATGGAATCACCCGATTTCCTGAGTTCTGGGGTTGGTATTCTGGTGCATAAGCAACTGTAGAACTTCCTTGACAAGCATAGGTAGCTGGCAATGTTTCTTAAACCTGGCTTTATTAATGCCCCACAATTATTTCTCCCAGCTCCTTTAAATGTATTTTTACTGAATAGTCTTACCCCACATGAAATTTTAATACAGTGGATATTCTGCAGACAGCCCTCAAGATCTGTGGGTTCCATATGTCTAATATGACAAGAAATTAGAAATATTTGAGAAAAATGCATTTGCATTAGACATGTATAGGCTCTTCTTGTCATTACACCCTAAACAAGACAATATAAGAATCATTCCATTTATAATGTATTAGGTATTATAAGTAATAGGATGATTTAAAATATATATGAGGATGTATGTAGTTTCATTGTAAATGCTGTGCCCCTTTGTGGGAGGGACTTGAGTGTCTGCATAATTTGGTATTATTGAGGGGTCCTTCAACCAATTTTCTACACATACTAAGGGACCACTGTATCTGTAGTTATGACCAGTGTGTAGATCTAATACACACACACACACACACACACACACACACACACACACATAAAGTTTTTGTTACTCTTCTCCTGCCTTCAACCTATTTAGATCACTGGGGGGACAATACTAGCCATAATGAGGTTATATAATTGAGAGACTAAGAAACAGATTTTTGAGAATTATTCATTGTGGGGTTCATTGTGATTTTCAATCTGACTAATTGAGAAGCAGGTAGGAGGTTAGTGTGTATCTGGTCTATAAAGCTATTGCCAGAGAGGAGTGAGACAGGGCAAAGGAGAAATCAGGCATTCCCTTTCTTCTTCCTGACCTCTGTCGGGGGAGGCACTCTGCTCCACCAGGAGCCAAAAATAAGTCCTCTTCCAAAGGATTTCGTTTGCCAGTTACTTTCCCACCTTGATGAGAAGTCTAACTTACAAATTTGGCAGCAGTGAGGTGGGGCCATTGCTATAACTACCTGGCTGTACAGATGAGAATACCGGGGAACTGGTTTGTGGGAGGAGTCTATAAAAGCTTGGAAATATGTGCTAGAGAGAGCTAAGAAGACTCCAGGAGGAGCCTAAAGCATGATTCTATTGAAAGCTCAGAAGACCAGAATGCTGGGGGCAATGTCAGCAATAAAGACTGTAGTTGTGGAGTTCCAGATAGAGCCAAGGGTACAACTGAGAATTAAACCACAGGCCATTTGTGTTCTGTTGTGTCAAAGAGTTTGTCCACATCGTGTCTATGCTCTGAGACTTTGAAGCTGAGTTTAAAGAAGATGGATCAATTAATATTATGAAACCATCCAAGGCCACCTGGTACTTAGGCTGCAGCACAGTGGTTGCTAGACACCTTAAGACATTTTACAAGGAAAACTAAGAATAAAGAGTAGAACAGAAAAGTTATTCTGTTTTCACTTTTCCATAAAAAGAAGTGTATGTACAGCTGGGGCTGGGGGAAGCATGGCTGCTGAAGAGGCCAGGGACATTAAAAGGAAACAAAATATTTTTCATTGGGACAATAGCAAAGATGTCCTCATGGAATCTTGGATCCATCTCATTGTAGGCCTAAGGGTGTAAAGATTTTTAACTCATTTGGAAGACCTTGATTTGATAAGAGAGCTCTGAGGTACACTGACAGACCAAGGATGTCATAGGTAATTTCTTTTTTAGTTTAGCCATACCCAGAAGCCACTATAGACACGGGTCTAAAGGAAACCCAGCTACTGTTCAAGCTGGTTGCATATCTTGATGTTATCTGTGCATTACTTGGTTTGTCAGGCATGCAGAATGCAATAATTATAGGGTTATTATAAAAGCATTTACCCAAGTTTTGAAGAGAGCATAGGAGACCAGACAATGTTTAGCAGGGTCAGAATCGCCATAGGTAGCTCCTGAGAAGGAGATACATGAAACTTGAGGAAGAAATCTAAACTGCAGTGACCCTAGGGTATCATTGATATCAGGAATGTGGAACATCTGATGAGGAAGGCTAGTATGCCTGCAGTTAGCAGAGCCCATTTAAGTGAGAGACCATATAGCTACAATTGGCAAAATCCATAGGCAGTTTTTCCCAAGTTATTTGGAGCTCATCACCATATATCCAGGTTGCCAGGCATGATCACACAGGGTTTAGCATTTGGCCTGCTGGCTTTCAGTCTTACTCTGGCCTGTTGCCTCTTCTTTTCCTATTTTTTCTCTTTTGAAATGGGAATGCCATTGTATGATTTAATTATCTAACTTCCCTTTGGATTTTACAAGGACTCATGGGTAAGAATTTAACATGAGTCTTAGAGAAGACTTTAAACTTGGACTTTTGAACAGTTTTGGAGCTGTTGAGACTATGGAGACTCTTGGAGATGAACACAACACACTTTGCACTAGGAAATGGACATGAGCCTTTAGAGGACCAAGAGTAGAATGTTATGTTGAAGGGGATAGGTTTGGGTGTCAGGTCTGAGAGAGATGGGCTCAACCTAGAAAATCTTGTCAATGGGGTTAAATTAAGAAGCACACAAAAGATTAGTAAGGTGAATTTCTGGGTGTTTCCATGGAGGATCAACTCAGGAAAGAAAGAAGAAATCCATCATAGGCTTCCTTTCTTTTTGCTTCCTGGGTACCATGAGGTGATCTGTTATGCTCTACCATACCTCTCCACTAAAATGGGTTGGAATCTTTGAACTGTGAGCCAAAATAAATCCTATCTTCCTTAACAGTTATAACAGTTACTATGTCATAGCAACAGGACTCTAGTTACAGCGATGGAAGTATTAAGGGGTACCATTTGAGAGGAGACAATGCTAATACTTTGAAGCAAGAAAAATGAGACTGTGAGTCTTTAACAAGGTAGATACAAAATTGTGCAGTGTAGCTACTGATCCACTGGGTCATGCTGTTAATGGTGTGTAGAGATAACTAAAGTTAAGGAATAAAGTTAAGTGAACAGAACATTAGTTAGTTCGGAGAAGTGGAATGTTTCGTTTACTATATGGGAAAAATGCTTCCCAGGTAAATAATTCACAATTCTTATGCAGTCATTATTTCTCTTTTCCATTATCAACAAATTCATATTTTGAATTATTTTCTTTATATATTTTTGTACCTTTTGGCGGGGTCCAATCACTGTATTATTTCTCCCTAATTTAATAAGAGGTTTGTCTTGAGTTTGAACTTTGAGGAAGGCATTCACTCATCTATAATGTACACTGGTCTTTATTGTTAAGTGTTCACACTTTTACTTTACAACTGGAAAAAGAATAGATATTTTATAAGGCATTTTGAATAAATACAAACATGAAGCTTTTTAATTGAGTGAGGAGTGGCAGAGTTCAACCCTGGAAATTCTCACTATTTTCTTGCAAATCCTTAAGTGTCCCCTCCACCCAGCCACTAGCTCCTCTGATACTCCTGCATTCACTTGTCCCGCCCTTTGGGCAAGTCACTTAATTCATCCATCCTTTAGCTGTACCTACATTTTCAGAATTGAGAAAGCTGCTGTACCGATGGCTGCAGGAAGGATAAATGTGCAAAGCTGGTTTGGAAAAGCAAACAGTACTGCACAAATGAAGTAAATGGTGGCCTCGGGCCATCAATGAGCACTTATTAGTCACCTTTGTTCCCTTTCTGCACTTTAACACACAGAGCCCCAAAAGGAATGAGACACTCATTTTGCCCTCATGAGATCACTTGCAGCTTTCCTGCCAACATGCCTTCCTGGTGGTTTTCACTGCATGTGGATTCCTGTCTCCCAAAAGAGAAGTGATGGCCTGTCTAGATAGGAGCCTGGGAAGCAGGGTTCAGGCCTCCTGGGACCTGTGCTTAGTGGGGAAAGGTGTTGTGGCTTAGAACCGTATGTTTCTGTGTTGTTTTTGAATCACCATCACCTCCTTATGAGGTGACATCTGATCACCCAGCTGCCTCATGATCTCAGTGTGGTCACAGTGGGACTCTGCACATCTGGGCACTGACACCATTTGATCAGCACTGGAGTGCCGCGCCTTCGACAGCAGGTTCTTGGGGGCTCCATGATTTCCCCTGCTTGCAAGTTCCAAGATTCCTGATTTAAATTACAAGCTGACTGTCAGAAAGAAGAATTGATGGAGAGGCGCTGGAGACAGTGAGTCAGGCTCTGGACTCAGCAGAGTCAGTCCTAATGTCTTTGTCATCAGTTACCAGCTACATCATAAACCTCCTTTGAAATGACCGGTACTCATTTTTCCCTTGGCTTTGTCTCCCATAAAATCTCACCGATATCCAGTGGGGAGCAAGGCTGGCCCTTTCCTATGATCCCCAAGTTTCTCTACTCTCCTTCCATCACTGCTTTCTTCTCTCACAAGCCCCAGTGCAGCACCTTTTAGGACTCTCACTTAGCAACACACAGAAACTAAAAGCAAGTGTTTAAACTGAACCTGCTGCCAGGGCATGTGGGCCTGAGAGTGCTGGAGGCTTCCCCATCTGTTTAGCATGGTCCACTGAGCAGATCCCATTACCAATAGCCAGCTCGACTGCAGAAGGGAGAAAATCTGGTCACTGCCCACTGGGGTCCTGAAGTCACAGGCTTGCCAATACCTCCGGGAACCTGAGAAAGCAAAGCCAGAGCCAGGGAAGGGTCTGGCTGAGAGTGTGGCTTAATAAAGAGCCACATAGGCCACCTTAGCCTTGGGGTAAAAGAAGTATGCTGGAGGAAGCTCCCCTGGCAGGCTCCCCCTGAAGCCTGCCAGTCTTAAAAAAAAAATTGCTTTCCTCTCCAGGCAATTAAAAAGCCACATCCTCATCACATTTGTGTGTACTGCCCTCATAAAACTGCAAGTAATGCACTTCTGCAAATAGATGTGGCTAGTCCCCCAATCTCGTGTCCATCTGGGCTGAAGCTTTCAAGTCTTTTGCTAATGAAGATGTGACATGGGCCAGCTGGTTAGAAGTGGAGCCTGGAGGCAATGGAGGCTCAGGTTGCTGATGGCCTGAGAGAAATGGCTTTACTCTAATGGTGAGTACTTCACTCTGTGCAGCCAGTTTGCTCCACTCAAGGAGCCCTTCAAAGTTCAACAGCTCTTAACTGGTCAAGAAAAAACGGTGTGAAGCTGGCCGTGGCATTGTGACATGTTCTTGATTTGATTTCATGTTCTTGAAAGAATTCAACAAGTTATGTAAAATCTGAGAAAAATACGCTGACCTTGCCGTTTCACGAGGCCCATAGACATCAGACAAGAAGGGCAAGTGGCCCAAGAGGCCCCACATTTCATCTTTTGGAGATCCCCTTTGTATCTGGCACTGTTCTGAAAAGCACAGCCTTTCCAGTCATCATAACCACATGTTTATAATATAAATAAATATGGTATCATCTTCACCATACTTGAGATGGTTCTTTACCTAGAACACTCTGGTAACTTTTTAAAGAGCCAGCCACTTCCTGGTACGGTTGTGCATGCCTATGGCAGATTCAGAAATGGTGGTGGTGCCTTAGCCTAGTCCTGTTTACAGTACAGTTGTTCCCTCCCTACTCTTGACAAAGAGGAACCTGTCCCCATTCACTTGCCTCTACTCTGGAACTTCCATCTCTCTTCCCATGGAGAATCAGGATGTTCACACATGGTTTGTCCAGTTCCTAAACCTATCTTTAATCACAGAGAAAGGCAAGAGAAGATTAACTGGCTGGTTTCAAAACGTTTTATATCCTCTAGCTACAAAAAATAATGATGTACCAAATAATTGTTGCCAAATGAAACCTGATTCCTCAGCCCTCCTGTCTTGGCTGCTTCCTGAGCCAGCCACTCTATCCTGAGCAACCTGCTTATGATGAGAGCTTTTTCTAACATCCTCAGAATTGGTTCACCAACCCTGTGGGACTTCTCTGTGAACACCACCATACTGGAGCCTTGAGGGAGGAGGTGAGCTCTTGAGCAGTTTCCCATCATTCCGAAGCACCAGTAAATGTTAACAAGACCCATACAAAAAAATTTCCATGGCCCAAAGGGTTTAGGAACTATCAAATTCCAAATGTTCCTTTTGGAAGTATTCATTGAAAATTATCATAGTAAAAACTTTATGAAATCCCATAATAAAGCTTTTAACCCAGAACTTTCCAAAGGCATTTGACCCTAGAATGCCTTCCACCTAGACAACCTCAACAAACACTTTAGAGGGATGGGCCACCCCTGGTTAAGCTGTTAATAACTGAACATGGATTTAAACTTATTATTAAATGAGGCTCAGTTATGGATTATTCAGGGGCATCCTGGTCTAGAACTCAGTGGAGCATAGTTAGTTCTGATTAAGTCCCGGTAAGCCAAGCCCTGTACTAATCCACTCATGCCTCCTTCATGTCAATCAATGCTCACCTCAGCTTCATGAGCAGGACCCTGTATACATCCAATTTTGTAACCATGATTTTCTGCCTTGCCACAGTCCCAATGTGAGTAAATCACCTACGAAGGTCATGTGATCTTGGTGAGTAAATATGAGTGTGAGAGTCCAGGTTGGCCTGACACCAGTCTGTGTCCTTAATCAGAGAGCCCTCTGCCTCCTGGTTGATGTCAGTCTTCAGTGAGTGTGAACAAGGGCTGATGTGGATCAGGAGTGCAGAAGTTGCTAACAGGGGACTCTGGAATTGAGAATGTGGACGCTTTGCTACATTGCCTCTATCCAGGATAGTTGCTACTGCAGCCACCGGAGTGGTGGGACTGACACAGTATCTCCTGTGAAGGATCCTAAGTTGGGAAGTCAGAGCTGCCAGTCTCGGGGCCAGTCATGGGCTTATTTTGTCTTTCCCATTCTGAGAAACTCTGGGTTAAGCCTCAAAATGAAGATGTATAACTGCTGAAGGCATGACCACATGTCATGGAACTGAGATAGCATCTAGGTCAGTGTGGTCCCCAGATCAGCATCATCAGTATCAACTGGATACTTGACATCATTCCAGACCTACTGAGTCAGAATCCCTGGCAGTGGAGCCCAGCAAATTATCTGAGGAGCTAGCCATTCAGATAATTCTTAGTTACTCTAAAATGTGAGATGCCCTGCTCTAATTAGTCCAAATATCTCATTTGATAGATGATAAAACTGTGTCCCAGAGATCACGTGACTTATCCATCGCTCTGGGGTGCGCAATCGGTAGAACTACACAGGCGCATTAGAGCTTTCACTTATCCATACCCCTGGTTTTTCTTTTGGTAACAGCACCCAGATTTTCCTTGTTACTGCTTCTTTCTCATTTTGTTTATGTGCTTTGCATGGGACTAACTCAATGTTCCAAGATTTAAGGGTAGCTTCATGATTCAGTCTGGCCAAATAGCCTAATTTATCACAACTCTAATGCCAGCCTGGCCATGGACGTATAACTAAGCCAGGGCAATGAAACTGGCTTATGGAAATTTTTGGAATCCTAAGAAAGAGGAGTGCTCTTTTATGAGGCTGATAGCTATCAGGATGCTTTGCATAGCATGGAGCCCACCCACAAAGAAGTCCTGTCCAGTCAGAGCGGTGCTTCTCGCCTTGTTTGCCCTCCTGTGAGATTGAGGATTTTGATTTGTACCGTCAGCTCAATCGTCCTGCGTTCAGACACACGGTTTATACACCCAAGGGGACTGTCAACTCGTCTTGTCATGGCATGCTTCCTGATCATGCATTTCCTTGTTCAGACTTGCGATTTATATGGAATTTACTAAACATGGCAATGGTCACTGAACACTAAAAGCCAAAATGTGAACTGGCACCAGAGTCATTAAGTCTTTCTTAAAGGATGCTGTGGTTCCAATCTTGTATCTAAAAGCTTAAGGTACTGGGAGAGGTAGAGATATTTGACGGAAGGCCCTGGCTGGGGGATTAAGTCATCTGGAGCCTGAATACCCTTGAAGGACTCATTGAGACCCTGGGCTCTTCCTCTCTCTCTCTCTCATTTCCTGGCATCATAAAATAAATGGTTGTGTTCTGCCACATGCTCCCTGCCATATTTTACTGCCAGTCCCAAAGCGATGGCCCAACCTCTAACGCTGTGGACCAATAAAATTCTCCTCCTTATAAGCCTATTATCTCTGGCATTTTGCCATAGCAACAGAAAACTAAAGCAAGTGGTGGTGATCCTTAACTAATAAGGCCAGAGCATTAGTGCCACTCTGGCCCCTCCCACTAAAGAGAAGCATGGATGTCAGACATTCTAGGATGCTCTCCAACCCCTCCAGAGAGGAAGCAATAGCTCAAGGCTTTCATGATAGTCCTGCAGTGCTCACACTGCATAACTTATCAAAATACTTCCAAGTGTCAAAATATTATCACTTTGAAATTAAAATCTTCAGTTCCATTCCTCCCTGATCAGTTCATAGTCAGGGGGAAAAAGCAGTCCACTGAGAAAGCAACCTCCAACCCTTGGCATCCAAGTGGAAGAGCACATTTGGTGAACAGGGTTTTCCAGGTACTGTGATGAACTTCAGTAAGCCTCATCTCCTAATCCTGGCCCTGTGAGGTGCTGGCTATGTTAACTAGCATTCTGTACATGCCTGCTGCAAACCAGGTACTGTTTCCAGTACTCACAGATATATTTAAGCACGTTATGCCCTTCCTTGTTATGACAAGGGTTCCATAATTATGAACCATCAAGCAGACACTTCTAATCCTAACTGTCGAGCATAGAGACTGTTCACTTAGGCGGTGCTGCCACAGCAGACAAAACCCACAAGATAAAGATATGACCCTCCTGCCTCCTTTTAGTAGTCAGTAAACTAAACGTGTTCAAGGTTGGAACCTTCACCTGTGAAAGCGGGAACTGAAATCAGTGACATCTAAGGTTCTTTTGCTTTTGACTCTATTCCCAAAACACTGTAGCTGTTTTCACTACCCACAAAGTAATGAGACCTCCTGAACTTTCTACACAGCAGGGTTTCAGAAATGGAAGCCGGCTGGGGATATGAAATTAGGAAACCTGATAGTTGATTGTGTGAGCCACATGCGGTAGGAATTTGGGGTTTGTGCTTATTTAGAACAGACCACGGAAGCCAAGGGTTGAGAGACAAAAGGGCCATGCACTGGGTTCCCAGAAACTTCCCTAGTTGTTTACACGCCCCCCACACATACTTCTTTCAAGAGGGTAGGAGGAGGGGGCATCTGCTGCTGTTGGAGAGCCTGCTTTAGGTGTGGCCTGGAGTTGAGGGAGGGATTCTGCTCCTCCTTAGTTGTAGAGGTTATACAGCCCTCCAGAGAAGAAGCCCAGGGAAGGCCGACAGTGAGTGTATACGTAGTAAAATACTCATGCTTCAGCCCTGGATTCAATCAGCTCTCCAAAGGCCATCTTAGCTTGTAGTGAGGTTCTGTATTTTATCCAGTAAAAACCTTTCTGTGCGAACCAAACAGTACACAAGAATGGGGAGGTGCTGGAGGAGAGATGGCTCAGTGTTTTAAGAGTACTTAGTGCTCTTCCAGAGGACCTAGGTTTAGTTTCCGTATCCAGTGATTCACTACTGTCTATTCTAATTCTAGCTCCCTCTGGCTTCTGCATGGGGTGCATATAAACTCACTCAGGTACACACAGAAATAAAAAATGAATAAAGACTGGGAAGTGCACGAGTCACCTCCCTGATGAGCCATCTCTCCAACCCTAATACTATTCTAAATAGGATAAGAAAAGCAGTTTCTTTTTCTGTTTTTTTTTAAAGATTTATTTATTTATTTATTTATTTATTTATTTATTTATTTATTACATATACAGTGTTCTACCTACAGGCCAGAAGATGGCACCAATCTCATTATATATGGCTGTGAGCCAACATGTGGTTGCTGGGAATTAAATTCGGGACCTCTGGAAGAGCAGCTAGTGCTCTTAACCTCTGAGCCATCTCTCAAGCCCCACAAAAAGTAGCTTCTTAAGATTTACTCCTTAACTGACCAAATATATAATGATATGTATTTGTTACATGCATGCTGTTATATTTTTAAATATCATGGGACAGCTAAATCAAGTAACAACATCTATTTCCTCACCGACCTATTTATCTTCATTTATTGTGAAGATATTTAAAAATCTACCCTTACCACTGTTTTCAGTCAGATACTATTTTTTAAAATTTATTATTATGTGTATATTTAGGGGTCCAGATACACTTGGGTATGTATGGTGCATGAGTGGAGGTCACAGGACAACTTTCAGGAGTCAGGTCTCTCCTTCTATGGTGGGTGATTGAACTCAAGCCATGAGGTTTGCGTGGCAAGCACTTTTACTCTGGGAGCCATCTTGTCAATCAATCCCAGCCTGTCATTAATATAATCATCATGTTTTACAATAGATATAAATGTATTCCTTTAGTCTAACTGCAGTTTTGTATCTTTTGACCAATGACCTTCTGATCCCTCTCTATTATGCCCAGTCCCTGGTCACCACCATTCCATTCTATTTCTGCAAATTCAACTTTATTTTTCTTGCATATAATTGACATCTTGTGGTATTTGTTTTTGATTCCCGAAATCTTTCATATAACATAAGATCATTCAGGAATTTTATCATCAAATAGTATTCTATTGTGAAGACCTACTTTTTTTTTCTTTTTTAGCTGCTCATCCACTGATGGGTGCTTTGCTTGATTCCACATCCTGGCTCTTGTGAATAAGATGTCAGTGAGCATAGGGACCCACACGTGCCTTTGATATATTGGTTTCATTTCCTTTCGATGTCACCCAGTACTTATACTTGGTAGTTGAACCGCTTGGTCGGGTGGCAGTTCTAGTTTGAGTTCTTTTGAGGAATTTCATATTGGTTTCCATAGCAATTCTACCACCTTACATTCCCACCATCAATGGACGTTCCCACCACCAAGGGACAAGGTTCCCTTTAGTGTACATATTCACCAATGCTTGCCATCTCCTTTTCCAGTAAGTATATATCAGCTGCCCTAAGAGGTGTGAGGTGACAGCTCACTGTAGTTTTGATTTCACTTAGATTCTAACTAGCAAGGGTGAGCTTTCTTTCATATCTCTTTTTCATATCTCATTTGCACATCTTCCTTTAAGAAATATATTTTCATGTCCTTTACCCATTTGTGATTATCTTGAATCAAGTTCTTTATATAGTGTGACTATATAGTGAGAGATATGGATATATAACAGTATATTTAGGGTGGTGATTTATTTATTTTGTTATACATAGGCTATTTAGTTTGGTGAAATTCCCATGAGGTTGTCTTTGAAACTGTGAACTGTCCCAGGTACATGACAGACAGACAAACAAGAGAAGTACAGGAGTGGAAATTCAGCTATCATTAAGATGGATAGCATTTACAGAGTTCAGTACAGAAAATGTTGGTTTGAAGGGTCAAGCTACTGGCCATCAGTGGGTCTTGTGACTTTCATAGGCTTCTCTAAGATGCAAAATTTAACTTGCCATATGCCCAGTGAAAAAGTGGCAGAAGGAAGATTACAGCTGTCTGAAGACTCTGAGCTACTGATATTTCCTTCAGGGATAATGAAAAGCTAATATCATCCTTCACTCTTGCATAACCTTCTTGGGTCTAGTTTGTATGCATGTAAGTAATAGTCATTCTACAGAGTCAGGGTGAAGTAGAAGCCATGGAGAAACTGGAATCTCACCAATGAGCTACAAGATACCACTGAGTGATGTGACTGACCCCCACAAAATACTTTATGATTAATATAATATATTCTAAATCTTAATCTAGATTAGCTTCATACCAACCTTCTAATATAAATCTACTCCAGCTATTCCTTCCTCCATTTCTCTAGCTATGGTTCTTAGGGCTTCTCCTGATCTCACTATCCCCCCTCCCATACCCTTTCCCCCTTACATACATCCAGACAAATCCCTCATGCTCACCTCCATTAAATCCCAATCTTTCAAGCTCCATCACTTTCTTTGTTCTAGTGTCTGAGGATTGCTTTTGCAGCCTTTTCCTTGCTTGGGTACAGTCCATAGGAGCCTGATGATTTGGCGCCCTCCAGGGGCACTTTTGTCAGCCCCATCCTACTTGGTGGTAAAGGGGGAATGAATACTTGGCCCAGAACAAACGACAGGCTTCCTAATGTGACCTAGGATTTTATTTATTTATTATTCTTAATTTACTTTTCCCTTCCCTTTCCTCCCTCCATCTCCTCTGTACCCCTCCCCACTCTCAAGTTGTTAGCCTCTTCTCCTGTGGTAATTACTATTATATGCGTGCGTGCATGCACAAATATATTTAAAAACAACCTACAGAGTCTGTTTTTGTTGTTTGTGTATATATGATTTCAGAGCTGACCAAGCTTCACTGGACAATAAATAAGGGCATTCATCCCTGGGAGAGGCTAATTCTCCTTTGCTCAGTAGTCATTAGTTGCCTGTAGTTCTTTGTCTAGGCATGAACCCCATAAAATTTCCCCCTTACCATGTTAATACATTTATTGATATTGTCATTGTTCCAGTCTTGTTCTGGGAGAGACTGTTTCATAGCTGACTTCTTGGTATTCTGGCTCTTACAAACTTTCCACCCCCTCTTCTGTAATGTTCTCTGAGTCATAGATGTAGGAGCTGTGATGTAGATATATCCACTGGGGCTAAGTTCCCCACAGACTGTTTACCTTTTGCATTGTGGTTGTGGTTTTCTGTGATGGTCTCCATTGGCTGTAAAGAGAAGCTTCTTTGATGCGTGGTGATAGCTACACTGCTTTGTGCTGCTTTGTCATCAGAAAGAGTCAGAAGGAGGAAAGGTGAAGCTCCTGGTAGCTCTTGGTATAACTGACAATATGAGACTTGAAATGCTGAGATATGATTAAAACCTAATTCTGTCGTCCCTTAATCCTTTGATGTCAGAGGAGAGCCTTAGGTTGTTTTCACCTGTAAAATGTGGTTGATAATATATAATTTGAACATGTGGTATAGAATGAAATTGGATGATGATTTAGAGATTAGTGTCAAAATGGCCCAGAGATGCTCATATTCTTGGTCCCCAAGTCTTTGGGGGTAAGTCCTTGGTATTTGGGGAAGTGAGGAGAGTGAAGACGAAGGCATTCCTACTCCTAGGAAGTCATTTCTTATCTTGGAAGATGGAACAAATCCAGAAAGATTGGTACATCTCAGAATAGGGACACGGATGCCTGGGTCTGATGGTCTGTGTGTATGAAGCAAAGGGCCTCCATGATATACCAGTCCCCAGTTCATGATGCCGACTGCCCAGCTTCTTCTCTAGAGAGAAAGTCATTTTCTGTGGGCCTTGAGCGTGTATGGTCCAGTCAGATAAGGATGAGAAGCTCTTGTTTGAGTTTTCCCTGTGGCTTTAGTCATCACAAAGTCATTGCCTTGGCAAAAAACCATGAACTTTATCACTGTTTCTTCTCTGAAAATCAGGTCATGTTGTTTTCAAAGGAAGTTGTTTGCAAAGGGAAAACTCCAAAACTTGCCAGCATTCTCATAGCAATACTATCAATCTTCCATGTCAGAGCTCCTAGAGAATGGTTTGTCCGCCTCCCATTCCTGCTATTTGCAGTGTGTCTTATGGAAGAGGATGGGTGGGCTCAGATAGAATTGACCTGTGTAATGAAGAGCCCAAACAGAGCTTCAGAGCTGTTAAGCCTCCCTTGGTGGAGTTAAATCATCACTAGGATTGGAGCCATCTGCAGAAAGATGAGCTGAGCCGTCTGCTCCTAGGCGTTGGTGCCTTCCATCATAAACATTGCAGACTATTAGAGTTAAAAAGAAACATGGAGCTTTTTGTAACTCCAGCCCCTTCACATGACACATGTGAAAACTCAGTACCAGACAGGTGGTGAGTTTCCCATGGTCACTGGAAAGTGAAAATATTAAGGCTTGAACCTGTAACTTCTGACTCCCATGAAGAAAACTGTTGTCTCATTGGCTGGATGTGCTGAGCCTTGTGGGATGAAGACATAAGGATGGCCTCTCCCATAATTACATGCCCAGAGATGGGGAGGAAGTGGGGGAGGGGTGAATGGAGGCCCCTTTACAGTCCAGGGCAGATGTTTTGGTACAATAGACTGTATCCCCTCTGGAACTCTAAGCAAAGATACACCCACCCCCTTCTCCTCCCAGTTGCCTGTGGACCTGGTATTTTGTCTCAGTGTTAGAAGAGAAACAATACAGAGGTAAGTTCATCTCAAGGAGGAAGGAAGTTCTGAGTGGAGAGGGACCATGAAGAGTACCATGTGTGTGTGTGTGTGGGGTCATGGCACAAGTATACTTCAACAGGACCTTAGCAACTAAGAAACACAGTAGATAAGAAAAGGCAGTGGAAGTGGGCAGGACATACATCACATACATGTCCACCCTAAGAGTTTTGAAGTTGGCCCTGGGAATCATGGTTAGCCACTGCAATGCTTTTAGCAGGAAATGCAGTGGCCAGCCTTGCTTTCAAAATGATCTTTCTCACTCTGTCTGGGAGATGAATTTGGGTGGGGAATGTGAGGTGTAAATGGAGAAATGGAGAGAACTAGTAAGAGGCTGGTGGAGTATAGATTAGGGTATTGGTAGCTGAGAAGGTAAGGTGACCTCAAGGGGAGAAACTCAAGAAGTAAATGGTGACATCATTAGGAACTAGTGCAGGAGCACAAAAGAGAGGAATGACAGCCACCAAGAAAGACTCCCAGTGATCCGTTGGCAAGGATGACCTGGAGATGATGTGTAGCTGTTGAAATTGATGAGTGTCCCTGGCCTATTCTGCTGTAGTTCTTTTGTGTATCAATTACTTTTCTTGTTGATGTCACCAAATGCCTTAGAGAAACAACAACAACATCAGGGCAGGGATTATTTATGTTGGCTCCTGGTTTCAGAGGTGTCAGTCAGTCTTCAAGGGGAGACAAAGAAGAGAAGTCTTTCCCTGGCTAGAAAGTAGAAAAAGAGAACACAAGGAGAAGCCAGGGCAAGATATCACTTTCAAGGACACAGCCCAGTGATCTGCTTCTACTGCAGCTCCCCCCACCCCCACCAGTAATGCCAGAAGTCTACAAATCCATCGAGGGATTAAACATTTGACTAGGCAGAGTTCTCCCTCCAGCCAGGTTGTTAATCAAGACTAACTCCCATCCCACATGGTTCTTTGGATCTGGGAACATAGTTCCTACATTTATTTATCAACTCATCACAGTTCCTTTAGGGAATTGCTTTCATTCTGCATAATTCTATCAAACAGATCAACAGGTAGAAGGATACAAGGTTTCAAAGTGAACTGTGTTTCATTTCTTTTCTGTAGGATGCCCTTAGCTCCCACATTTATATCATAAGCAAAACACTGTAGCTAATGGAATCCTTGGAAAGAGAGGAGTATGTAGAGTGATTTCTTTTGAGCTTTCATGGGGAAAGTAATGTCCTAGCAAGGTAAAGCGGGGGGAACAGAGTGGGGCCACCAGCCTGTGGGGGTGTGGAGAAAGGACAGCGATGATGAGAAAGGATAAGTGGTATAGCCAGTGTAACCTAGATGTCCCCAATTTCTACAGCACTTGCGGATATTGCTTCCCTTTTCATGCCAATTGGAATGAATCTGGAACTCCATCTCACCCTCAATTTCATATCCAAAGTATTTCTGGAACTTTCCTATAATTCATATCCTGGTCACCTGTCATCTCCAAGCCTGGGCTCCCTTTCAGGATTAATGCTATAAGTTCACAACTGTGAGCTTAACAGATGCTATCCCTGCTCTGGTATGTGGGGACAATGGCCACTGCCAGAGTATGAGTAGTCCACAGCTATGTAGGCCCACACAGCCTCCCTTCCCCAGGCCTGGGTAATGGCTCATTCTGAGAATAGTAAATTACAATATTTAAGAAAATTTAGCGGAGGCTTTGAAATCACAAGTATAAAGAAATTAGATACAGGATGTACTGTGTCCCAGATCTCATCGCAGGATTGTCTAGAGCTTGACTAGAGCTTGACTAGAGCTTGGCACACTGCCAATCACGGAGGCCATCCCACTTCCTTTCAACAGTGGATCCATCCTTAGACCTCTTCCAACCAGGGTCCAAGCCTCTCAGTGCTGCAGAGATGAGTGCCAACAAGGAAAGGGATTTCTAGTTTCTCATCTGGCATGTAAGGGATTTGTAAGGTCCCACTCTGTCCTAACCACAACTACAAAGTTGAACAAATAAATAATTAATATCCCATCTTTGTTTTTGTTTTTGTTTTTGTTTTTGTTTTTGTTTTTTGGTTTTTTGAGAAGGGTTTCTCTGTGTAGCTTTGGAGCCTATCCTGGCACTCGCTCTGGAGACCAGGCTGGCCTCGAACTCACAGAGATCTGCCTGCCTCTGCCTCCCGAGTGCTGGGATTAAAGGCGTGCGCCACCAATGCCCGGCACTAATATCCCATCTTATGTCTGACTTAGATATGAGGTTATAGAGAGAATGGCTACCTTTAGAATTGGAAAGAAAAGCCAAAAGGAGTTTCGTGGTGGTGGTGGTGGTGGGGATCAGAGAATCGTAGAATCAGTGAACGGAGACCTTCATCAGAACCAGTGCTGAGATAAGAAAACCTAAATGAGAATCCCTAAGCATCAAGGGCTCAGGGCAGACAAAATTTTAAAAACCCCAGGGGCACCCAATCACAAGAACTGCACCAGTTTTGTGAGTTCTACCTCTAGATGTTCACTCATATTATCAGAAAAAAAAATTTAAAAACCCTAATGAATGATGACGAAAAACATTTTGAAATATCCTACAGCAATTAATTGATGGTTCTTCTGGCCAGGATCAAAATACAAAGGAGTTTTCTAAAGTGTAAAGTAATAAGGACATGTTAAAACTTATGAGACCCGAGAGGGAAAGAAAACACCCAATTCCAGCCAGTAACAGCAACCTCTTCACATCTCCAAAGAGAAAGGAGGCTGGAACACACTGCTGAAGTTCACAGGAAGTACAAGTTCTATTAAAGAATCAGGCCTGCTCATAGGACCAGCAATGCTACAAGATGGTCTCACTCCCACACTTTGCCACCACACCAATAACGGCCTGTTGGCCATGGTCCACTTTGTTTAATACATCACATATGAATGTCAGAAAAAATAAAAGCATATTAATAAGCAAAAGAAAAAGTTTTATGAGAGAGCATCAGAATTAGGAAGTGGTGATGTTGGGATTGTCAGCCTGGGGAGTGAAAACAACTGTGTTTAATACGGGAAGGAATCTAATGAGGAAAGGAGATGGTGGGTGGGAACAGATGAATATGTAAACAGATGGAAACTGCAAACCAAGAGGAAATGCTAGGAATAAAGAGTACCAACAGAGATGAAGAATGTCTTTGTGGGCAGGGCATGGCTGAAGACTTGCATCTTAAGGATAGTTCAATGGACACTGGCAAAGCTGAAAAATGAGGGAAAATGATGGTGAGAATATCTAGAATGAATAAGAATTGGGAAACAATTACAAGAAAACTTTCACTATTGGGAATATCAGAAGGAAAAATAGGAAGAGGACAGAAGCAGGAGATGAAGCCACAGCAACAGAGAATTCCTGCAAATCAACCACAGACACCAGATCTCTCCCCACAGGCATATGAGCTTCAAAAGGTACACATTAAAATTTTAAGACCTTGAAAGAAGCCAGAAGACAAAGAGGTCCTATAGATGAACAGAGATAAAAGCTATAGCCAGCTTCTCTTCAAATACCATGTAAGCAAGGAGGGGCAAGGTACCAATTTAGAATCCGAACAAGTTGTTATGGCTTACATATGGTTTGCTATGGGCTTCCATGGGTTCATGTGCTAGAGATGTGGTACTTCCTGTGGCAATGTTAAGAGATGATGGGAGGAAGTGTGATGTCCACAGGTCACTGGAGACACGACCTTTCAATGATTGAAATTGTTCTCAAGAAACTCCTGAGTTTTACCCTTGTGAAAGAGCAGGCCTAGACACCTCCCCAACCCCTCTCCCATCCCCTAACCCCCACCTCTCTGGCTTCCATGGTCACTCCCTGTCATGCACACTGTTGGCTGTGATACCATAGGCCATGAGATCCTTATCAGAGCCAAGACAATATTACAGCCATGCCCTTCAAAGTTCAAGAACTGTGAGCTAAATGAAACTCTTTAATTTGGAGTCAGTCTTGGGTATTTCATTATAAAACAAACTAACAAACAAAACAAAACAGGCTAATAGACATGTTAAATTAACCTACAAAAAAAAGTGACTTTCTCAAATGAACAAAAATCAAGAGTTTGTTGCTGATAAACCAATCTAACAAGAAATAGTGAATTTTTTTAAGTTCTTTGAGAAAAGAAAAATCAAATAGGCCAGACACTCAGGTTTACATTAACAGAGGAGCGTGCTGGGATTATAGGCATGTGCCTCTGTGACTTATTTTTTGTGTGCTGGGGATTGCACCTAGGACTTTACACACGTAGGCAAGTATTCTACCAATGAACCATATCCTCAGCCTTCTTATTTATTTTTATTGCTTTGATACACAACATTTTGTTCAAAATTACAACCTCAATGAGTTCTATTCTTTATGTTTATACTTGTGCAGATGTTTACATGTGGATATTTCTGTATGTACCCGCATAAACTCATGGTCATGGCACAGAAACCAAAGATAAATTTAGGGCATTTGATTCTTTTTTAAGTCTTATGTGTATTGGTGTTTTACCTCCATATATGCCTGTGGAGGGTATCTGATTCCTGGAACAGGAGTTATAGACAGATGTAAGTTGCCATGTGGGTGCTAGGACTCAAACCTGGGTCCTCTGGAAGAGCAGCCAGGGGTCTTAACCACTGAATCATCTCTCCAGCCTAGAGTATTTGATTCTTATAAGAGACACTACCCATGAAGTAGTAAAGTGTTATCTGAATGTGATACTGAATTTATTAATGATGTATATTGCTATCTCTAGGACAACAACTGTGTGTGTGTGTGTGTGTGTGTGTGTGTGTGTGTGTGTGTGTTATTAAAAGAAGAAAAAATAATACAGTAAGACAAGGGGAAACAGTTGTTCAAAATGCTCAGTTACAAATATCAAAAAGCAGAAGGGCGGAAGATAGGAATTACCAGAAAGGCAGTTGATAGAAAATATTAACAAATATATAGATAACCATCCAAGTATATCAGTAAAAATCTTCAGTGGCAATGGTCTAGTTATAATAATTAAAAGGAATTCTTTTATGGAATGGAAACTTAAGATCCATTTATAAAAGAAATCCACTTAAAGATGAAACTGCATATGGATCCAAAGCAAATGGGCTGAGACCAGTTTGCCATGCTAATTCTGATTTTTAAAAGCAAAGCAGACTTCAGAGCAGGAACAAAGGGACGTCAGGGACAAAGATGGACATCATGTCACGATCAAAATGTTCATTTTTCAAAACAAAGATCATCCATAGTGTCTACTATGTCTCTATTCACCAAGAGAGTCAAATTATGTGAAGCAGGAGCTGGGGGACAGATGCATCCACCCGTGCTGTTGGAAACGGCAACACCCTATATCAGCCAAGGATGCACCCAGAAGACAGAAAATCAGTAAGGCCAGAGTTGAGCTCAACAGCATCATCCATCAGCTATGGAAACACCTTATTCAACACAACAGAGAACACGTTCTTTTCAACCCAGTAAGGAGCAATCATCCAGATAGATCGCATACAGGCCATCAATCACATTTTTAACAAATTTGAAAGAATGCTAATTCTTCAGTGTTTCCTCTCAGACCTCAATGCAGTTAAGCCAGAGATCAATTAACAAAAAGAAAGGAAAAGAATATCATAACATTTGGATGCTAAACATACTTCTAAGTAATCTATAAATGAAAGACTACATTTCAAGATAAATTTTAAAATTTGAAATTAAAGGGAAATAAAAACACAGTTTACTCAAAATTGGCCCAATGCACTGAAAACAGTGTATTGTTTTGAGCGTGTTTATTAGAGGAGAGAGGTGGAATTAGTAGTTAACTTCTGCCACGTACAACAAGAAAAGATGATCAAATTCCATCTGAAATAAATGTGGGGAAAATAAGTAACACTTGGAACAAAAATTAAAAAAAAAAAAAAGAAAATAGGAAGCTAATAGAGAAAATCAGCAAAAGTTGGTTATTTGAAAAGATCAATGAAATCAGATTATATGTGGTGGTTGCTCTTGATTATCAAATTAATTGGATTGAGAGATACCCTGGTGGGGGGATGGGAAAGTTTACTTCTGGTTCTATCTATAAAGGAGTTTCTAGAAATTATTATATCTCTCTCTGCTTCCTGGCTACCATGATGTGAACTGCTTGGCTCTGACACATCCTCCTTGCTATGATGCACGAAACCCTCTGAAACCATGAGCCAAATTTATTACAACAATAAAAACAATCAGACAAAATACCACCTAAGCTATGCAGTGTGGATGGAGGTAATAAAACCATTAGTGTCAGAAGTGAAACAACTTGACTACAAATGTCACCACCTTTGAACGGATCATTGAGAAATATCCCGGACGTGTGATAAATTAAAAGGAATCAACTAATTCCTTAAAAGATG
This sequence comes from Cricetulus griseus, assembly GCF_003668045.3. Lineage (NCBI taxonomy): Eukaryota > Metazoa > Chordata > Mammalia > Rodentia > Cricetidae > Cricetulus > Cricetulus griseus. The sequence goes on from NC_048596.1 coordinate 34,578,127, forward strand.
CAATCAGCCATCCCCCCCCAGGAAGTTATAAATGACTTGAATAGCTCTATTCTACTTGAGAAATTTAATTCAAAAAATGAGACCTTTCCAAACCAGAAAGAATTATGCCCATATGACTCACAGGTAATCTCTCCCACAGACTGAAGGAAAACTATTAATTCTATATAATTTCTTTCAAACAAGAGAAGGAAAGGCACGCTTCCTAATTCATTCCAGGAGACTCCATTATACACAATCCCCCAACTAGGGAGAAATACAGGTTGAACATCCCTGACCCAAAAATCTCAAATATTCTGAAATCAGTGACATGTCCTTCAAAACGTGTGAGATTGTGGAGCAGTCTGGATTTGGGGGTTCTGGTTAAGAATGCTTTAAATCCACATAAATGTTCTATAATCTTATAAGCTCTAAAGTCTAAAAATAAATACCTAGTTGTTCAAAGTATAAAGGATATTCAGTCTATATTGAAAAAGAAAGCTACACCAGAGATCCCTTTCTCAGGAACACATGCAAGTGGCTCTACAAGAGCGTACACTGTGACTGACAGGATATGCAAGTTTAACATTTAAACTCAACGTAAAAATCTACTGTATCGCCGGGCGTTGGTGGCGCACGCCTTTAATCCCAGCACTCGGGAGGCAGAAGCTGGAGGATCTCTGTGAGCTATTATTATTTTTAATAAACAAGCAGCATTTGAGAGTAAGAGAAAATACTATTTGCACTGATGTTCCTGAAAGTGTAATATCTAGGAGTAAATCTAGCAAAATGTGTACACAGTCTTACATGCAGAAAATTCAAAACACGGAGTATTAAAGATCAAAACAAATGGAGAGAAGAGAACTCAATGTTCATAGATAAGATCTGACATTAATTAAGGGTCAGCTCTCCACTTGTGATCCCAGCAAAGAAGAGCAAGCAAACTCTTGGGTGGTTATAAACAATAAATTCTATAATTTTATACAGAAAGAAAAAAGACTCAAGGGATCCAAGACAGGAGAACAAAGTTAGAAAACAGATGCTATCTAATGTCAAGACAGTGCATAGCTGAAGTAATGAAGGTAGTGTGGTACCGGGGAAGTAGAGACAAATTGATTGATGGAGCCCAGCAGAAAGGTCAGAAATGTGTCATATAGATACAATCTACTGCAAAGAAGCAAATGCAGTGCAATGCAGAATCATCCCAACAAAGACACTAGGACAACTGCACAGCTGACCCACAACACCACACACTGTTCACTTAGACGAAGCACACAAGCACACACAACAAACAGTGCACAGACACATCACACAGAGATAGACATGTACTCTAGCCACATATCATACACAGAGAGAGAGAGAACACACAGACATACCACACACTACGTGCAATCATACAAACACACATCACATACATAGGCATAATACACAAATACACACAACAAACAAAATACAAATATACCTCTAACACATGTTATACATAAACACATACATCACACACATAGATATGACATACAGAAACATAGCAAAAAATATACAGACACACCATACATAAACATACCCATATTCGTGCAACCACACACACATCACATGAAGACATAACACACACAACATACCCAACTACACAAGCACAAAAGGAACAATACAGACATACTACAGTTATACATAACACCTACACCACACACAAACACACAAAGACACACAGAGACATATATCACACACAAATACACACACACTCCAGAGGAACCTAGAAAAAAGATCCCTCGCCCTTCACAAATGTAAGTGAGATGGCTTATAGAGTGGAGTGTAAAATACAAACCTGTCCCCAAAGATAACATCTCAACAAACATAGGTAACTTTGGGTCTCGTAGTGATTTTCTAGATATAACCAAGGCACAATTCTGGAAAGAAATAACAATAAAGTGGTTTTGGTTAAAAAGGAAAATATCTGCCCTGTAAAAGACACTGTCGAATGAATGAGAAGATGTCTCCGACAGAGAAAATATTGCCAAGACATGCCTGACAAGGACTACTGCCTACAACACACAGACAAGTCTTACATCACAACAGTAAGAAAACAATCTAGTTTAAAAATGGATCAAAGACCTGACAGAGATTAATCAAAGACTGTGCACAGATGGCACATAAGAAAGATGCTCTCTACCTGCTATGACCAGAGAAATGTAAATTGAAACTGAGCTGCTGCTGCCTTGGCCCAGTCCAGAACACTGTCACCAACAGCTGGGTAGCTGTGAGGCAGCAGGAAGCCTCCTCCTTGGCTGCTAGAAAGACAGTGTGCAAACAAACACTGTACAGTCCAGCAAGAGGGTTGCTGGCTACTCACCAGGGATGCTGCAAACATGTAACCCAGGCATGGTGACACTTGCCGAACATGACAGAGCATCTTAGCTTGATTTAGCATATATTCCCATGTCATATCCCATCTCTGATGCAAGTCAGGGCAGGAACCCAGAGTTAGAAACTGAAGCAGAGACCATGGAGGAGTGCTGCTTCCCGGCTTGGTCTTCATGGCATGCTCAGCTATCTTTCTTATGTGGCCTAGGACCAGCTGTCCCGGGTGGCACTGCGACCATACAATGAGATGGGTGTTTTCACATCAATCAGGAATATGTCCCCATAGTCTTACCTACAGGCCAATCTGATGGAGGCATTATCTCAAACAAGGTTCCCTCTTCCCAGAGGAGTCTGGTTCGTGTCAAGTTGACAAAAAAAAATAAAATAAAATAAAACCAAACCAAACAAAAAACAACCAGCACATTAAGTTTGAGCCAGCCTGAACTATAAGAAAGAAAGTAAAAATGGAAGAGAGGGAGGGAAGGAGGAAGGGAGGGAGGAGAGATATACATATAGAAACCTGCATGTGGATATTTGCAGCAGCTTTCTTTATAACTTCCAAACTTTGAAGGAGCCAACAAAGATGTCCTTTTGTAAGGAAATAGAAAAACAATGCTACAGACAATGGAATATTACTCATTGCCAAAAAGGAACAATTGAGCTATGGTCAGACATGGAGGAAACCAAATGCATATTACTAAGGAAAAGAAGCTAGCTTGAAAAGGCTATAACCTGTCACTCACTGGACATTGAGGGAAGGTCGTAAGTGTGGCAGGAATACAAAGTCAGTCGAGGAGCTCTTTGAAGATCAGAGTTGTCTGGCATGTTCCTGTATATACTGGCTAGAACCTTAAGCTGTGCACCACCCACGATGAACCTGAATGCAAACTGTGGGTTTGGGCAATAATGAGATGGAATGCAGGCTAGTAATTTGGAAGGGATGTACCCTCTGGGAGGTGTTGACAAGGAGGCAATTCAGGTGTGCAGGCAGCAGGCACATCTCAGTGTCTCTGAGCCTTCCTTTCAATTTAGCAGCCAGCCTAAAATTTTCCATTTTTTAAAATGTGGCCATGGAAGTGTATTTCAGAGTCACAACTCTGCCCACAGACAGAATTTTCTATTGTGATATCAGAGAACAGCTATTCTTGCCAGGTTCATACTGTGCGCTAAGCGTTCTTGCCTTGTAAGACTGAAAGGCCCACACAATGTGCCCAGCCCCTTCCATTCTCCCTCCAAAGTCAGCACAGGCCCTCAGAGGCGAACCCCAAACAGCTTCCGGGAAGAAAAAAAGCATGCCTGAAATTTGAAAAGGTTGTTTCTCTCCCATATCTACCTCGGGCCTGTTAGAAAACTATCAGGGTATCAACTCAGTTAGGGTGCTTTCTTCCCCAGCATGTGACCAGAGGTTACCAGGATTGCCATTGGATGTACAAAGGGGCACTATGCCCCTGCCTCCATAATCCTCGCAGGCCCCTCTGTTCTTAGCTGTTCGGGGATACTTCCAGCAGTTGGTGATTTAACAGAACAGCAGCATTAACCGAGGAACGTTGGCTCAGTAGTTCTGAACTCAGCTAGACTTTTAAGCACTAGAGTTTCCACATCTTGATCATTGCTTTAATTCATGCCTGACTCTCCTAGAATGCTGAGAGGGTGTGGATTCAGTGACCTGTATACCCTTGGCATAATGAAGCTGGCAGGATCCAAAGAGTTCACAGCACACAGAAGAAAGGAGACACCATGTAACCAGAGGCAAGGTTTATTCACAAACTACCCACCTAGGTGCATTTGCCCAACACATCACCCAACACAACCTACTGCACTCCTCGGCCATTCTTAGTTCTCAGATGCCTGGGAATTCTATCTAAGTGAATGGAAAGGCTAATATAAATGCTACCAAAGGCTCCTGTTTTAGATTTATTTTCCATTTTCCTCCAGATTAGAAGGCTTGCATTTGTCATCACTCATACAGTCAACAAATGCATCATTTTGTTCTCAGTTCCAAAGTGTAGGCCAGTTGCTAGGACAGAGTGCCAGGCAGCATAAACAAGGGTTAGCAAGCTGAAAGCCTGGAGAAGGTAGCCCTGACTAATCAAACTTTGAAAGAGAGACTATTTCTTGTGTGAGGAATCTTTTGACCAAGGGAAGGCAGGGTGGGGGTATATTTCTTCTGGGATCACAGCATGGTAGAGTGTCTCAGATCCTGTTACTGTCTACAATAGAAAGAATAAGTCCACGGTTGGTGGAGATGGACTTTCAGATGGGGTAGTTCTTAGCCTTTGGATTGAGACCTAATTTTGAATTGTGTTGTTATCCTGTAACTTGTAACATCTGTCTCTTGGTTTAATTGTTGAGTTCACATGTTTCACATAGTAGTGTTGGCTGTAGAGTATATAAATCATCAGTTCTCTGGCTCTTATAGTCGGTTCCATTCTTCAGTAGAGGAAAACAAACTTTTTCCTCATTGACTTCAGTCCCCCTGGCTATTTTTTTATTGTAAACACAAAGAGACTTTGTTGAATGTCTGGTCATTTCTACCCAGTGTTGCCTTGTCATTAATTGTGTGCTCAGGAGATGGATGGACTGTGTCACTCTCCTAATTCATGACACATTGTCACTAGCCTATAAATAATTAACAAAAGGGGATTTTTCCAGAGAAGCAAACTGCCATGTCCATTAGATTTAAGTCCTCTTTCAAATCCCTTCATATAGCTTTTTATTGAAATTTTTACTATGTAGAGTCAACTTTTGGTAAGGCAATAAAATGACACTAATTCAGATAGTAGGCACTTAGGAGTGAGAGGGTTAGTTAGAATAAACGAAAAGTAATGATTATGGGAGGGAGATTTAGCCCTGTGAAGAACTACCATGAATCTAAAGTCTACTGCCAAAACCTTTTCGGTAAAGTTTCTCTACTAAGAGGCTGTTTGGCTACCAACAGGGACTCTCTCCAGCCTAAGCTGAGGGACATCAGAGGCTCTTGGCGGCCTGCCTGGGACACTTCAGCATTTACTGATATGTACATTCTAAGGGCTTCATGACAGAGACCCACCTGGGTGCTGCCCCTGTCATATGAAGTCTACATTGGACAGATGTGTAGAAAGCTAAGAGTCCTTGCATAGGAACTTTGCTGGCACTGGAAGATGGGAGTTAGTGCATCACCAGCCTGGTGGGACAACTCAGGTCACTTTCTCTATCATCTCTACAGGTTCCCAGTGAGATGATTCTCCAGCAACTGGCAGCCATAACATCCTATATTACATTAGTTTTCTTTCCTTCCTTGATTCAATTTCTAATGCTTCTTGGGACCATCTTCTGAACCCAATTGAACTGAAATCATCATCTCGGGTTTATCTCTAGGAAAACTCACTAAGACTATATGAAAAGTAATGGGAGACTCCAAGAGATGACCTTCCTGACCACCTAAATTAAACACAGCTAAGTTGGGAGGGGGTTCTTGCATATGAGAGGCTTCATAGCCTCAAATTGCAAAGCTCAGAGAGCTAAGACTCCAGGTAAATTAACAGCCATTAAAGCCACCCCAAGCCTGTGGCATCTGGGTCCTCTGTCTTGTGAACTTGGAGAATGGATTTTATAGACAATGGAAGGGTAAGTTTAGAACCCAGAGTTATTATAGGGAAGTGGGTGGGAGCGCAAGAGAAAAAAGACAGAGCTCCTATATGACAGAATCAGGTCCCCAGTAATGGCTCACCACTGAGCTGCTTGACCTAGGGCCTTTGATAGGACTCATGGTAGAAAATGGGATGAGGCATGAAGGCAGGGGCTAATAAGTCTTGACTAAATGCAAGATGTCCACATGCCTCTCAGTTCAAGTGTTGTCTCCACATAGAGCTTCCAGGAAGCAGGGTTTATTTAAGGTGTGTAAAGTATAAAAAAAAAAAAAAAAAGGAACAATGGGCCTTTTTTGTCACTTCTGGGTACTGTCCAGAACAAATCCAAGGATGTTTCAGTCCAAGGACAAGAATCCAGATCCCTGTCTCTAAACTGCCCAACCAGCTTCAATCCTCTGCTCTCATCCTAAGGACCAGTATCAAATATATGTAGGTAGATAACAAAGTTAAGACATCTGTGGTAAGATGGAATGCTACCTTGGTCATCAGTGAGAAAAGGAAAAAGTCTCAACATGCTGATAGGTCCTTGGTGTTTTATCTGTAAGTACTGGAATGTTGTCTAGATGACTCTTTTAAACTTGCCAACCCATTCTTGCAGGCCTGCCCTAACCCCTGAGTATGAAGTTCTTCCTCTGCCTGAGCATCCCCAGGACCACTGTCTCTGCCAGTCACTTGGCCATGTGAGGATGGTCCCTGTGTTCTCGGGGCAGTGCCTGTCACACTCATAACTAAGTGTTATTTTAGATCACAATTCTGAGTTCGTTGATTTCCCCAAGTTACATGGGAACGTGGATTAGAAGATTATGAACTCATGAGTGTCTCCAAAATCTCTTTTCCCATCCTTTAACCTTTTATTCTCTTTTCCCTTTTTTTCTCCCCAAGATTGGGTTTCTCTGTGTAACAATCTTCAGTGTCTTGGAACTCACTTTGTAGACCAGGCTGACCTCAAACTCACAGAGATCCGCCTGCTGCTGCCTACAGAGTGCTGGAATTAAAAGCATGAACCACCACTTCCTGGCTAGACCTTTTCAAGAGCCTCTATCTACTCATTCTCTTACCTAACAATGTCTGCTTTATTGCTTTTTCTTGCTGTTCTGCCATTTATCCAAACACACTAATATCTAAACATGTTCCTCATGAATTTAGCTACAAAGGGGAAAGAGAGTCATCTCATTTAAGCTTGTATGTTAATCAAATTGACTCTCAAGAAAGATGCTCACCATCCCAGTATGGGTTGGCAGGGGTGATGGTAAGGGCAGGTCCAAGTTGAGAGGGATGGGCTTAATATTTATATAAAAATCTATGTAACAAATATTGAAATCATAGTATTTATTAACCAGAATGTCTGTTCCTATGAGTATATGATAATTCTAAAGTGATTAAGGTTATTTGCAAAGTGTTGACTATTTTTTTAATGTAGCCCTGGCTCTCCTGGAACTAGCTCTGTAGACCAGGCTGGCCTTGAACTCACAGAGATCCACCTGCCTCTGCCTCCCAAATGCTGGGATATAAGGCGTGAGCCACCCAATGCCCTGCTGCAAAGTGTTGTCTTTAATAGAAGAACCTTCTTCAGTTGCTTCATTGGTAAATATGTCCTGAATTGGGCCAAAAATAATATCAAGTTAGTAACATTTAATTTTACTTCCTTTACCATATTACCTATAATGATTTTCAAACATCTCTCTGGTTTGGGGACAGTTGTGTTTCCTATTCATATTTATACCCTACATGTTGCTGAGAGTGAAACCTGAGACACATTACCAAAATCCGTTTATCCAAGCACAGAATGATTCATATGCGAGGCTTCCACATAAGCCACACTGAAGAGAATTCCGTCAAGCCTTACTCAAATGGCCTACAGAGTGAGTTCCAGGACAGGCTCCAAAGCTACACAGAGAAACCCTGTCTCGAAAAAGTAGATAAAAGGCCTAAAAAAAAAAAAATAAGATATCACTGTCTAGAAGGCACAGGTTATCTTATTTTATGTGCTTGTATATCTCAAGGAGGTAATTTTTAAACTTGTAGAGAAAACACAACCCAGGAGATACTCAGAGAACTCTGCCCAGGACTTTTAGAGGCCACAAATAGAAAAAGAAGATAGGAATGGCCTGATTGGCTGCAACTGTATTGTTTCCTAATTTGGGTATGGTTTGATGGGTTGGTTTCCTATAATTGGCTAATGTTCAATTGTTTGTGATTAGTTGAAATCAAGCTGTTTCACACACACACACACACACACACACACACACACACACACACACACACACACACACACCATACTGTTAAGTTTTGATTTGTTTATTTACTTAGTTAGGTTGCAGTTTGTTACATAGAACTTCAAATATACAGACAGCCTCAGGCTGGTGGCCTCCTGCCTATTCAAACAAATGTGACTCTAGCTTGCTGCTTTTCCTGAAGGTCAAGAGTAGAAAACTTAAGTATGAGAAACTAGTATGCACAAACTGTTCTTTCCACATGTGTGCACACTGTCTTGGAAGATCATTATAAAACATTTTAGTGAATAGGAAAAAAATATTGCTTGCCATGATAGCTGACCTCAAACTCACAGAGATCCGCCTGCTGCTGCCTACAGAGTGCTGTTCATCCCAGCACTCAGGAGGCAGAGGCAGGTAGATCTCTGTGGGTTTGAGATCAGCCTGGCTTACATAGCCAATTCTAGGCTAACTAGGGCTACATAGTGACATAGTGAGACCTTCCCTCAAAAGAAAAAAAAAGAAGTATCGTTCATAAGGTTTACCACTTATAGATTGGGGTGAGGCTATAACAGGAGAAAGCTAACACTCACAGAGTGCCATCCATATGCCAGGAGCCTCACTTACTTCATTCACTTGACTCAGCCCAGAGTTATGTGATTCCAAATGCATCACGGTGCTCTCAGTCCTAAATGAAATGAACCCCTTGCCCATCTTTGGCCAGTGACCTAATGGAAGAAGGCAGGACCATGGGTGTGAGTCCATCTTTAGCCATGGTGATACAGATGTGGTGACTCCTTTTCTGTATATTATTTTTCACCTGTTTGAGTTTATTTCTTTTTGAGACAGTATCTCACTGTGTAAACTAGGTTAACCTTGAACTCACGGAAATCTGCCTGCCTCTGCCTCCCAAGAGCTGGGATTACAGGTGTGAGTCACTAACACCAGACTAGGCAAGTACTCTATTACTGAGATGGACCACTAGAATGTTTTTTGTTTTAAGACTAGGCCTCACTAAATTGCCCAAGCCAGCACTGTACTTGGGGCATCTTCTTGCCTAAGCTTCTTGAGTAGTTGGGATGATAGGCCTCTTTTACCAGGCCTAGCTTCTTTCTTTTCTATGTAGATGAACTCACCAGTATTCAGCTTCAATGTACTCAAAACTTTCAGCATCCCGTCTCCCCTTACTCACAACCCCCAATCCATATCCCTGGCTTTTCTTGCTGCAGAGGCCTTTTGGTGGATTGAATGGTCCCCAAAGGCTCCAGTACTTGAATGGTTAGTCATCATCAGGGAATGGCACTACGTGAGAAGCATTAGGAAGTGTGGAATTTGTGGAGCAGGTGTGGCCTCCTTGGATGAAGTGTGTCACTGGGGGGTGGGCTTTGAGGTTTCAAAAGTTAAAGCCAGGCCCAGTGTCATTTTCTCTTCTTGCTGCCTATGGATCTTAGCTACTTCTTCAGCACCATATCTGCCGTGGTGCCACCATGTTTCCTGCCATGATGATAATGAACTAAACCTCTGAAACTCTAAGGAAGCCCCAATTAAATGCTTTCATTTATAAGAGTTACCATAGTCACGGTGTCTCCACAGCAGTAGAACACTGATTAAGACAGGCCTTACACTTTTAGCTGGAATCACTGAGAATGCTAAACCTATTGTAAAACAATAACCCATTGTCTGAGGCCGCATGAACAGGAGCTTGGTCCCAGGGTTTGCTCTGGACCTTATGCTTCCTTTTGTCTTTGACTTCTTGACATTCCAGGGAACCAGAAAGACTATATTTTACTATAGCATCTCACTCTTTGGGACTCCTTCTTTTGTTCTCAAATTTCAGTGAAACAAGGTGACTATTAATTATTAATTATTAATTATTAATTATACCAGATTAATTTGGGATTTCTTATACCTGTAGGCTTGCTGCTTGGAAAACTGTTTTCAGTCCTGGTCATGATTCTATCTTTGCCCATGAATGTCACTGTGTACTATCTACTCTCATTGCCAATATACCATTGATAAGTAGAGTTGTGTAAGGGTGTTTATGTGGGAGGATACCTCCTATCCCTCCTACACACTCCTGGCCTATTTCATTCCATTTGTTGGTGCATGGTTAACATGCAAATATCCTCATTGGTGCTGAGTAGGTGTGAAACAAACAAGGAAGTATGCAAATTATGGCCATGCTCATTACCAACAGCTTTCCCTGAAATTACATTAAATGCCATTTCTTAGGGTCTAATGCATTTGACAAAATTTATCAGCATGTTCTCCTTCCCCCAACCCTTGCCTGTTAGGGACTAATGAAATGCCATTTATTTAATGACACATGCATCCCCTCTTTCCACTGCATTTGGGAACTTACTCATGCAATCATCTTCCTTTAATTATCTGACTCCAAAGAATATTTCAAAGTCTTTCCAAGACCTTCTGAAGTTATTATTTCACTTTTGAATAAGATTTACTCTTCCCCTCTAGACACATAATCTCTAATCATTTCCCTCAGAATCAGGTTGACACTTCATTTGTCTCCTAAGCAATAAGACACGACTACCTCTGTGCATAATGAAGAACTCCAAAGCCTCAATTTATTGTGAAGCACATAGCAAAACTAATTGCATGAACCACAGACGTCTAATCAGTATAAAAATTAGAATATAGACACTCATTTGAATGATAATACCAGAAAAGACTCGGAGATCATTTGTTATCAGTTCAGCTTACAGATGAGGAGAGTCAGGTCTAGAAAAACTAAGACACCTCTGAAGGTCACGGCCCAGCCCCTGACAAAAACTGCCTCCCACATTCTGCTCAGGGACTTCACATATCACTCATTTTTCTTCAGCTGGGTTATTTTCTCAGACATTTCCCATTTCACACAAGGATTGACACGATATCTTTTTTAATGTACTTGAAAAGAATTTTTAATCACTTGGAGAGCACTCATATTTTAAATTTTGTTGTATGACTAGATCAGATGCCATCCAGGTCTACCAGAAAGGATTCATGTTTTCTCTGAATTCTTATGTGGCATCTTCTCCTGCCAAGATAGGTATGTCTTCCTATCTTATACTGCACTCACCTATGTCCATAGCGTCACTTAGGCCAATAAACTCCTGAGGGACTAGTGTGAGGTCCATGTCAATGTGAACATGGGAATCTCACTGTTTCTTCTCACCCTTCCTGCACACACTTTAAAACTTCTCATATCAGATTCTGACATTCTCTCAAATAGCATTGTGGGGATACAGCTGTCTATTGATTTAACAAATAAAATGATAGTCACAGATGATCTCCAGGAATGTGTATCTGGATAATGCCACGGTATGTTTCAAGCCCAAGTGTAATAAAGCTTGAGTTTCAGCATAAGCTAGTGGGGTATTTTAAATAATTAAGGAGTTAACATTTATTTCTCTTCCTAAATGGCAGTTTTAAGGGAAATTTAATTAAAATTTATATTTTTTATTATTGTTGCTTCTAAAATTAGGAATAAAATCTTAGATTCCATTGCAGTCACCTAGGGGGGAGGAAAGGCAAAGATTGGATAATATTATTTATTTCACTCTAGCTGTGTTATGTCTTTGTCCACTCATTTGGCCAGAAGATAATACTGTGGGATGTTATAGCTTTGATGGAGAAGCTCTGGGTCACTGTGGGAACATACAGAGAAATATTTACCCTCCTTTACAGGGACAGGATACCAAAATCATGGGAGAGAGTGGCATCTCTGCTGAAGGCAGAGGGACAAGTGAAAGCCAGGCTGCAGTAGTAGCACTGAAAAGACTATTCCAGATGATAGAAGTGCATATGCAGAGCCTAGAGCAAGAGAGAACTTGATGTAGCTACCAAGAGAGTTGCAGGAGGCCCAGGACATAGAACGGCAGCTGAGTTTCAATGAGAGCTCCATGTTATAGATAAATAAGTAGCTCTATTAGTCTGACCAAGAGACAGAAAACAGAAAGTTTAGTTTCTGCTGTGTACTCCCAGGCAGATACAGCCTCAGTTTTCCAATAGAAGTGTCAAGTCTGGATTTTTAGGAGAAATCTCCATTTCTAAGTGCTTGTAACAATGTGTAATGCAAGAAAATATTATGCTGGCCGAATGTCACTAAAGACTAGTTTGCCATCTCTAGTCAGGAGCAGTTGTCCTCAAGATGTGGCCAAGAGGCCAGCTGAAGGTCACTGTTGACATCTCAGAGATGGGAATTCTTAGGCCTGGCCCGATGCCTTAAACAACAAAAACTCTATGATGGATGGAGCTTGGGGATCTGATTTCACAAGCCCTTCAGGTAATTCTGATGCAGCCGATACTTGCTTCCTGGCAGACATTTCTCACTGATTACTTGAAACTTGAGTATGCTCATGCCATTTTGCCAGTGGCATTTGGAAAGGGTTTTTTTTTTTTCATGGTCCAACCAGACTAAGATGCTAACAACAGTTTCACTTGCCTTGGATCTTTCTTCAGCTTTAAACCATGCTTCACATCCTCTATTTAACATCCAAATTCCTCTTCCCCAACCCCAAAACCTCCCAGCCCCCCTCTATACCTATAGCACTTGGCTATCATCCTGTTCATACCCAAATCTTTTGTTACCAGCAACAATAGACACAGACTAGAAGCAACCAGAATATCCCTATGTATTGAACAGATTTGGTAACTTCCAATGATGGAATGAAATAGTCACCAAGTGGGAAGTATGGTGTGCTCTTCATTGGCTGATGGTATTTTTCTCCAGAATGTGTGTGCTGCTGTATATGTAATAGGCTTGAAGAAAAAATATTGGATGGACTCTACAGCACCATCATTAGTAACCAAGATACTATCTGATCGCCAGTTGAGATTATGGCATCATAGATTGAAGAACATTAGCTCTTTTAAAGATGTAAGAAAATCCTGAGGGTTTAGTATGTATTGAATGCATTTGAATAAATATATAAGTGTGGGGTATCTTGTTATTATCACTTTCCTTGCCCTGACCCAGTGTGCCTCTCACTCTTGACCACATAACTGTGGACACCACTGTCCCTATTAAGCATACATTGTTTGCACGGCTTGCTCGCTGGTTTGGAAATCAACAGAAGGGAAACAACTTTGAAGTAAAACCAGGCTGAAATTTTCATCCACTGCTGAACCCAAAATAGATACTGGTTTTAACCCTTCCTCTGCCTTATCAGGCAAACCATGAGCTTAGCACCAACTGGTTGACAAGGTATATGGCTAGAGTCTTAACCTGGGTGGCTGCCATATCAGATCATCCATTGGCAATGTTTCTTGATCCAGGATAAGGAAAAGAATAGTGCCGTGTGCATTAAAGGAGGTCTTCATAACTTCAGAGGACACATGCATGAGTGCTGGGACTTGGTCTTTGTTCAACACTGAGCATAGGACATATTGTAAGAAGCCCTCAATGTGTGCTTTAAAGGAAGACCTTCAAAGGAGACACAAACTGCAAAAACACTTTGAAAAGTGGGCAGAGCATTTGGAAGCAGTGGAAGCTGATTCTAAGGAATCTCTCCTTATCCTCATGGTTTATTAAGGACTTTGACTCCTGTACATGTTCTCAGAAAACGTGGAGAGCCACCAGGGCTGATTCAAATGCCATTGATGCAAAGTGTCAGGAAACTGGACACCCTGAGCATAGTGAGCCTTCGAGGACTATGTGGTCCCTTTCTGACACTGTTTTCAAGTATCATGTCTTATGACGTTTATTGTGGATAGACTTTTCTAGAAGTGGCATTTATGTGCATAGGGAAGCCATGCTTGAATCTGTGTAGTACTGGGTACCACCCTGTCTTGGAGTTCTATTTCTTCAATTAAACACACACCCCCAAAAACCAAAACAAACCAACAAAAACATGCATTTATTTATAAGTTAAGAAATCTCTAGAAGTCCTTAAATGTGAATAATTATTGTCATAGGCTTTCTTCTCTAGGAGGACATTCAACTGCAAACACTGCACATTTTAAGCCCACTAAAGGGACAAATAGTGGTATTTCTATCAAACCACAGCAAACAAAGTTTGAACCTCATCACAAATGAGCTGGTGTCTCCTTGAAGGATCAGACTCCCCAAGAGCTGCTACTTCAAGAAAGTTTCTTGATAAGAACAAGGGAAGAGAGAAGCCTGTGCTGAGTTCCACCAGCCCCAGGGACTCAAGAAACTACACAGTCCCTGCTATTCCCAGCCCTGCCTTCCTGGGAGACCTAGGTTGCAAAGGCTGTGGACTATTCACTATGAAACACTACTCAGCAATAAAAAAAAAAAAAGCACAAAGTAGTGCAACATGAACCTCAAAAACATTAATAGAAAAAAAAAAAAAAAACACGAGACTTCACAATGTGTATCTTCTGCCCACCAGTTTCCAAATAACCACTCAGAAGCTTAATATTAGTTAAATGCTTGGCTGATAGCTCAGGCTTGTTGCTAGCTAACTCTTAAATTTTAAGTTAACCCATATTCCTTATTCACACTCTGCCACGTGGCGGTACCTTTATTAGCAAGACACCTTCACCTCCTGCTCCCTCTGCATCTGGCTGGTGACTCCTGACTCCACCCATCTCCTTCCCATCATCCTTAGTTTGGTTGCCTCACCTATACTTCCTGCCTGACTCCTGGCCAATTAGTATTTTATTAAGCCAATTCTAGTGTAGAAGAGGATTATTCCACAGCAAAGCTGTGATTCTCTTTGTATGTGAAGCCAGAAGAGGCAAAACTAGGATGAGAAAAAGTAGGTGAGTAGTTGCCTGAGGCTGATGGTCAGAGGGGGGGGCTGATGACAAATGGCCCTGAGAAAGCCTCTGTGGGTGAGGAAAGTGCTCTGAAGAGCTTCTGTTGTTTTGCTTTTTGAGACAGGACTTCCAAGTGGGCCTCAAACTAAGTAGCAGAGACAGGCCTTGAACAACTGATCTTCATGCCTCCCCTGAAATTACAGGCATGTGTCCTCATGTCCTGCTTTAAGACCCTGATTATAGAGGTGTTCACACTATGGTATATGACTCCAAAACGTTCCTGTTATAATGAGCAAATTTGTTGCCTGTTATAAACTAGTAAATCTGGGAGGAAGGTACTTAAACAACAGTAGGTGGAAAGAAAACAAATTCGAATTTACATTACAATTTCCCTTTTTCTCAGCAGGTAGTAACCCTCTTTATTCTGACGGCTTTTCTCTGATATTAAATCAGTGCCGGCTGGGAAGTCATCCTCTCCTCTTGTGTATCTTCATGTTTAGAACAAGTTTCTTGTGCATGGCCTTGTTTCTTGGTCCACTCTGATAGTCTCTGCCGTTTCAAATGGTATGTTTAGACCATTGCCATTCAAAGTGAGGGTTGCCATAGTTGAATTAATAATTAATTAATATTCCTATTTTATAGCCTTTTCTTTTCTTTATTGTCTTCCACACTTCCTGCCTCTGATATGTTAACTGTTTTTCATTCCTTAGCATACCACTTACGCTTTGATCTTAGCATCCAGACTGTCCACTCCAAGGTCTTAAGCATGTTAAAGCAAGCATTCTGCCACTCAACTATGTCTATGTCCCTTATACTTCTGAAAACTTTTTTAGTAGTTACCCCAGAGATGACAATACGTAACTACAGCCTTGTGGGCAGGTCTACTTTGGGACAGTGCCATACCCTTAGAGTAAGGCCTTCCCAGCATGCTCCTTCCAGATCTTGTCACAGTTTATCCGAATTGCATTTGTCCACATGCTGTGATCATCAGGTATGTTGATTTTTCTCTTTTGCACAGTTGTCTTGGTAGGTTAATTAGGGATATGAGAAGTTAAATATTTCATCCCCCTTCACACCTGCTTCTCTGGGTTCTTTGAACTTTTTTTTTGACTGGCATATGACAATCCTGAATATTTAAGGTGTAAAATGTAATGTTTTCATATGCTTCTGCCTTGTAAACCTAGGAACTAGGATATTATGGCCACATCTTGGGTTTTTATTTTTTTATTTTATTTTTTTTGAGATAAGACCATTTTGAACCATCTGTTTGAGCCATCTACTCTTCACTGTTAACCACAGCTGCCCTGATTATGTAACAGAATTGATAGAACTTAGTACTCATAGTGAAATTCAATCCTCGGCCCCTTCTCTCCCCTCAACCTCATAGCTCCACCCCCAACCCATCTCTCCCCTCCCCACACACCCCACCCCCTCCCTCTCTACCCTCCGCTTCTGGTAACTACTACTTCACTCTCGATTGTTACCAAATTCTTTAGATTCCACATACAAAAATCACACTCTTCAGCGAATGTAATGCTCACCAAGCTTAACACTGTTATGCTGTATGGCTTTGTAGTATTCCTAGTGGGTAGATACAGAATGGGTGGACCATGCAATATGTTCTTTATCTATTCACCTTGAACATACAGGTAGATTAGGTCTGGATGTTCTTAACCAGTGTGGATGTCTCTTCTGCAAATTGGTTTTATTTCTTTTGGCTACATACATACACACATGAAAACCATACATACATACATACATACATACATACATACATACATACAGTAATGATTTGAACTTTTGGAAGACCCTTACACTGTTTTCCATAATGGCTGTACTGACTGGGCTCCTGGCAATATTGTGTGT
This sequence comes from Cricetulus griseus, assembly GCF_003668045.3. Lineage (NCBI taxonomy): Eukaryota > Metazoa > Chordata > Mammalia > Rodentia > Cricetidae > Cricetulus > Cricetulus griseus. The sequence continues at coordinate 34,594,892 of NC_048596.1, forward strand.
GTCCCTTTCTCCATTTCTGACCAAGCCTGAGCAGTCTTTAAAACAACTGTCCTAACTGGTGAGAGGCAGCTCACCGAGGTTTTATGTCTTTCCCTATTACATAAGTGATGTTAGACACTTCTTCATAGGCTGATTGGAAGCTTTCTCATCTTCTGAGAGATGTCTGCATAACAGATGGAGGGGGGCATGCAAGTGAGTATATCATATATTTTGGATCATAATCCCTTTCAGACACGTTTTACAAACACAATTCTGTCCTCTAGGCTCCCTCTGCAGAAACCTCCCAGTTTGCAAGGAACAGTCCCATTTGTTTCCTTTGCTTTTGTTACCATAGTGTGAGCCTCAGACTTGCTTTTTGTTCATTTCAAGGTCATGAACTCTTCGTTGTCTTCCAGTAAGCAGTTCATAGTTCCAGCATTTACAATTAAGTTTTAATCCATTTTGAATTGATCTTTGTATATGTGAGAGAGAGGCCTATTCTGTTCTTTTGCGTGTGGACAGCAGCATTTCTTTCTTTCTTCATTACACATTTTAAATTAGCTTACAAATAATAGGCTTCCATATAGGATTTCCATCCATACTTCTTTTGGCCTGACTCTCCGGTCTCTCCCTTCTCTGTCTCATCTTTCCCCCAGAGATCCTCCTTCCATTTTGTTCTCCTGTCTTCTCAGCCCCACCCCCCTAGTCTCTTTCTTCGAGTTTCTTGACCTTTACCCCCTCTTCTCCTTCTTGGATACACACATTTAACAGAGGCTGACATCTGTGTATGAGAGAGAGCATCCGGTTTGAGCCTGGGTTACCTCACTAAATGTTTTCCAGATTCATGCATTTTCCTGCAATTGTCATTGTTTCTCTGTACAGATGAATAAAACCCCATTGTATATATTTGCCACATTTCCCTTATCTATTCTTCAACTGATAGATATGTAGGTTGGCCTCATTTCTTGCCACTGTGAAAAATCCAGTGAAAAAGGTCATAGGATGCGGCATTCATTCTTTGGGTATATGCCCAGGAGTGCCAACAGTTGTTATTAAAGAGACTTTCTCCCACTGCAAGTTTTTGGCACCTTTGTCACATATCTGTTGACACTAAGTATGGAGTTGTTTTTTTTTTTTTTTAAAGACTTTCTTTTCAGTGTGATAGAACATGTGTTGTTTTCATGCCAGTGCTATACTATTTTGTTTATTATAGCTTTTTAGTGTATTTTGCAGCTAGGAAATTCTGCCTCCAACTTTTTTTGTTTTGTTATTTTTTGTAACTTCATATGAATCTTAAGATTTATTTATCAATGTACTGTAAAAATGTATTCGGTGGGGACTGGATCCAAGATAGCTTTGAGAATCTTTCTTCATACAGCTCAGTCTCTGTCTTTTATTTTCCTTTTCCCTGAAGGAAAAAAAAGATGGTCCCACTCATGATAAGAAAGAAAATCCCTTGCTTCTTATGAGTAACTACAGAACCTGAGAAACTATTAATATAATTAGTATACTTTATTCTTCCCTCTCTCCCTTTTTGAGATGGGGTCCTCACTACATAGCCCAGGCTAGCCTGGAACTCACACTCCTTCTGTTTAGGCTTCCAAATGTTTCCTCACTTTTGGGGAACAGTTTTCTTAGGTTTAGAATATTATGTTGCTAGGGGCTCTGTTTGGGTGAAGTTGTCTTACAATGCAGCCGCAGCTTGTGGTGGTGTGTCTTCTGCCTCTACCTCTCCAGTGCCAAGCCTCACACACTATATGACTGTATACTCAAACAAGTAAAAACCCATACTTTATCTTGAAGCTGCTCTAGCAAATTTCAAAGAAACAGCTTGGTTCTTCCCTCTAAGGTATCTGTGTAGCAGGACTGACTGTTCATATGAAATTCTCTTGGGGAAAAGAGGCTATATCCATAAGCAGAGACTACTGGTACCTTTCTGTTAAGCAAACCGAAGATATTTCCCCCAGAATGAGGCTGAACTCAGACGCAAATGAAGACTGTTGCCTGTCACTCACACAACGGGAAAGCTAGGTGAGACAGCAGATCCTTCCGCCTTTTCCTTTGTTCTCATGCACACTGACTCTCTCTACCCTGATAGCGTGCTGGGTATTCACACCGGAAACAGCAACAGCAATCAAGACGAATGCGGCTGCACACTGCTCCCCGGGAATGAATTAACAGAAATTTGCCTGCAATCTGATAGATTTAGATTTGTGGTTTCACACGCCAGCAAATGTGTGTTGGATTCCAGGGTGCACCAGGAGTTTCTGCTTGAGTGGGTCTCGGATGAGCCTGAATCCATGTCCCCAGGTGATGCTGATTATGCGGGTCGAGAGAACTGCACTCTGTGAAACATTAATCCTGAAACCATCAATACTTGATGAGCCTTCACAAGAGAGGTTCTCAAGCTGTGGGTTGCAACCCCTTTGGGGGTCCTGTATCAGATATCCTACATGTCAGATATTTACATTATGAATCATAACCAGTAGCAAAATTACAGTTACGAAGTAGCAATGAAAACATTTTATGGCTGGGGGTCACCACAACATGAGGAACTGTATTAAAGCGTCACAGCATTAGGAAGTTTGAGAACCACTGATTTACAAAGTACCTCTTAGCTCTGTTAATCTCTCTGGTATTCTTTAATGACATTTATAAGTTTTTTTTTTCCCTAAATAGTGGAAACCTTTAATAACAACGCTGTATGTGAACTATAAGGCTAGACTTAGAGACAATTCACTCCACATTTTGCGGAGGATACTGAAACTCAAGTATGTCTGGGGCAAAGCCAGGAACAACCCACACATTTGATTCTAAGTCAGGGTTATGATCTCGGTTTCATAACTAAAAAAGAAAAGTAAAGAAGAGAAAAAGCAGTTTGCAAATAGGAGGTCTTAAAAATGTTCTTAGCCATGCCTGCTGCAATGCAGCCACACACAGTGTAGTCATTTTTTCCCACATTCAACAGTGGTCTCATAGAAGCACCTCACAATGTTGTTTCCACTTATTCTCATAAACATGATCTGTAATACTCACATAGCAAGAACATCACATGACACTGTTTCCCTCAAAGCCCTGGGCTGTTGAAGGATATGTGGCTGTAGGTGGCACACATCAGTCCACCAGAATATCCCATTCCAAAGGGCATCCTATGAAAATCACCTCATTTGGGACCACGCACAGCCCCATGCTCTGAACTCAAATCTTCCCTTAACTCAGGTTGAGACAGCCAAGTCGTGTGCCAAGCCAGGAGCACAGAGGAGACTGAAACCAACTCTGAGGGACTTGTGGCAAGGCTCTCAGGATCTCCCTGGAAGGGTGGCTCCTGTGTTTATAGGGGGTAGGCGGGAAATGCTTAGGAATGTTTTCTACACAATGTGCACCTGGAGAACTTGACTGAAGCTATGTGGTAGCCATCCTTTCCCATAGGGACACATCCTAAGACCCCCTGAAACTACTGTCAGTTCTGATCTCAATATAAAGGGTCCACTTTAATGTAGGCAACAGTGGGTAAATTGGGAAGTTTCTCAGGTCATTGGCAGTAGGTCTATCCCTAGTCCCTAGTGCATGGACTGGCCTTTTGGAGCCCATTTCCTATGGAGAGAGATACCTTGCTCAGCCTAGACACAGTGGGGAGGGCCTTGGTCAGGCCTCATTGTGGTGATGCCTCAGGCTTTGACAGACTTCATTGACTACCTATGGGAGGCCATACCCTCTCTGAGGAGTGGATGGGGATGGGGTGAGGGGAAGGTAGAGGGAGAGGGATGAGGGGAGGGAGAACTGGGATTGATATCAAAAATTAAAAAATAAAATAAAGGAAAAAATTTAGAAAGAAAAAAAGGGGTCCACTTTACAAATGCATCTAAAGTCCAACTTATAAAGTAGTAGGAGGCAGGCTTAGCAATTACTAGTAGAACATAGTACAGTTAGGACATTATTTTGATGTAGTTTGGATCTTGACTATTCTCAAAAGCTCCTGGCTTAAAGCTTTGCATTTCCCCAGGAGATGCTTTTAGGAGGAAGCCACAGCTTGAGCATCTGGGGCCTAGCATGAGGTCTTGAGGTCACTGGTGACATGATTATAAAGGAGACGGTAAGACCTCGGTTCCACTCTCTTGCTCTCAGAGGCATTGGCTTTACTGTGAATATGCAGCCTTGGCCACAGCAATACGGTGAACTGACTGTAGAGACTGGAAGCTCAGGAAGTGTGAGCTGGCATCCCTTTCTCATTGTGAGTTCAGTATGTCAAGCATTTGCTGCAGCAATGGAAAGGTAACTCAAAAAATTATATTAATGCGGGGTTCCTCTTAAACATACCATATTATAATCACCCTTTTAGTGTAACCATGAGATAATGCAGTGCCTACAAAAGAAGCTAAAGTGGTGAATGATGGAGTTAGGGTACTGTTGATCTGTTGTTAGCTGAATAAGCACAGCAGCACCACATGGACACACTGGACAAAGGGATGCTCCATGATGACTGGCGGGTGGGTAGTAAATACAGCATGGACACACTGGACAAAGGGACGCTTCATGTACTGGGCAGGGTGAGCATGATGGTTCAGGGAGAACAGTTCAGCAAATGCAGCAGCAGTGGGGATGGAGTACATCCTTCACACAGAGAAGGTTTGAACCCCAAAACACAATGTTTTGGAGAGCTTTACCAGCTCTGAAGCCAAGAAAAGCACAGAAAATACAGACATGAGAGCAGAGGGGGAGAGGCACTGTTTTCTCTGCACTGATACTAAATCGTCTCAGAAAGGAAACTTAATATGGTTTCTTCTTTGAAGGCTCCGTAAATCCTACAAGCAAACCAAGAAAAGAAATACAATCTTCTGGAATGCTCAGGGTAACCGAAAAATCCAACAAGAGCTGACAAGAAGATGAGGTTTCTTAAGACCATGCTCTGATACAGCACTGGACATCTCACCAAGCATAACCTCAGGGACCCTCAACTGCTCCTTAGAAAAAATGTCCACCCACTTGTTAGCGGTACAGGAAACTTCCATTTGTCCCTGCCAGCAGTTCCCAGGGAAAGGACTTGCCAATCTCTGGGATGGTTTTTTGAGGACTTTAGAAAGACATCAAGACAAATGATTGAAAAAACAAATTTATGACAACTGGGAAATAAGATGGCTACTAGTCCATTAACTATTGGGAAACAGACATTAATCCCTTCTGCTGTGACATCGAACTGTGATCTCCTGTTCTCAGATTTGTGCTATGTGTGTGACACTGTTACTTACATCCTCACAGCTTATTAAAAAAGAGGGTGCAGAGCGCAAAATATTGCTAAATCTCAGTGGGAACGGTATACAGAATATGGGTATTCACTGAGCCGGTCTCCACATAAAAATGCTACCTTTATAGATTTTCTGACTAATGAATGAAATTTACACCATGAGACAAAGCTGACAAAGACAGTGCGGCTTGACTGGCAGCAGCCCCTCTTTTAGTTAGGAGGGCAATGGTCTCCTTGGCCTTTAACAGCATATCTAGGTCATTTCTAGAGACATCCCCTCTGGCCATGTGATCTGTGTAACAATAACCTCCTCCTCTCTCTGCAGGAAGCTGCCATGTCAAGCCCAAAGGTTTCAGTGCCCAGGGACTCATAAAAGAAAAAGCGACAGTGTCAAGGTAAGTTATCGGTTTATTAGGAAAGTACCAACACCACATCCTTCGAAATTACTGGAATTTTATTTGCCTCAGGCTTATGACTTGCAACCAAAGACATTGTGCAAAGAAAGCAAAGATTAAGTACACTTTAGGGAGAAGGAGACCATACCCATTGGTAACACAGGAGCTCAGGTGGACAAAAGAAGCCATCGGGACACTCTAGACACTGTAATAGTCAATAGCGTCAATAAAACAAGAGCCAAAGGGAAAAAAAAATTCCGCAATGTTTACAGTAGACATAAATCTTATACAAGTCAAAAAGCTTTTTTTTTGTTTGTTCTTCAGATCATAGAGCATAAAATGGAAAAATGTATATGTAGGTGATTTCTAACTACTGTACATCTGTCACCTAGTAAAGTTGCTTATATGTACCACAGTGTAAAAAACAAACAAACAAGAAAACAATACCGAACAAATGAAAATTTTGAAAATTGCCTGATGAAAAATAAAATAACCAGTGGCTTTTAATGGCTTCTCCCGGTCATCAGCGCTGTAGAAGATAAAAATCTCCTCATCAGGATAGATGATGGAAGCAAGCACATCAAACGGCTACCAAATTTGACCCACCTGTAGAAATATACTATCCACCCACGTCTTTTCCATCAAAAGCTTTTGTTTGTTTTTAATCTTTGAATCTTTGAGGCCCATTTGGTCACAATATGTTACAAATATTCGTGTGTGTGTGTGTGTGTGTGTGTGTGTGTGTGTGTGTAGATGCATGTTTTGTTTTTTTTACACCATGATATCATATGTTTGTCTGGCACTATCCTAAAGCTAGCTCTAGATGACAATGAGGACGGAGGAATAACCCAGTGCCCAAAGGGCAAATGAACTCACTGGGGGTGAAGGGAGAAAGGGGGAGAAAGTGTTCAGTTCTGCCACAGTCAGATCAAGTCCACACTGCTCACTCATCATCAGTCCCACTTGCCTCTGACTGTTCCTAAAAGAAAAACAGGAAAGAGTGAATGCACCCACATCTCCTGCAGTGGGAAGACGAGACACTTCTTTGAAGCCTGGGCACTCTATGCCGAGAAGGGGAGTGCTGGACTAACAATCCCTAGGCGAAGCCTGCCAGCCGCGCTTGCCGTCTGCCACTTGGGTTGCTGAGGTTTACAGCTAACCATTTCTATTTTTATCGGAGCTTTGGAAAAAAAACTGTCCCATACCAAGAAAAACATCATGCATTGAATGTCTGCTCATTGGTAAGCCACCTCAAGAAAAGGTGGTGTTTTAAATGTCACCAGAATATAGTAATTCTGATTCTAGAACTTTCCAGTCAGGCCAGAGTAGCAAAGTGTTGAAGGAAAAAAAAATCAAATTCAGGTATCTACTAAAATGGAGAAGTGTCTTTCCTGAATGAGAACTGTGTAGGCGCTGGGTGGCAGGGAAGCAGAGAGTTAATGCAGGGGACTGGCCAAGTTTCTGTCTGTTGTTCTCGCAGACCAACAGGGACAACAGTGCTAGACTGAGTGCTACATTTAAGAAGCTCCTCGACTCTGAATTCAGCCACTGCCATTCACTCCCTAGGGATCCGCAGAGTACCGGGGACCCAAGTCCCATCATAATACAATCATTAATTATTCTTCAGATGGGAAGGTGCCTGGTTTGAGGAAATGCTCCTTAAAATTTTTATGATTAAAAAAAAAAAAGCCTTCAGGTATTTAATCTCAGGGCAGCACAGCCAAAAACTCTGACATCACAAAGCCTTTTCCCTTCACCCCCCCCCCAACCATTATTTCATCTGATCAGCTATATACTCACAGCAAGCTGGGTGAGAGAGATATGAAATATTAACCAGCCATGAAGAAAACTGTATTTGCATGTACGTGCATGAGAAGATTGAAAAGGGGGAATGGAAACCAATGGAGGAGCTTTTCCCTGCAGTGACACACACAGCTTTAGACTCTTTGTTCTAAATTTCACAGCTCTGTTCCCATCCTCAGTGTGACCAGCTCCTCTGAGTCTAAGCGCGGAGGAGTGTGTACCCCAAGACAGTTTGGGAGCTGGAGACCAGGCATGCACACTCACGTTCTCATCCTGTTCCTCGTCACTGTCAAAATCGCTCACAACAGGTTTGGCTTTGCCTCGGTTTGGCCTTTTCTTGCCTTTCCCTGTGTCCCGGCCTTTCTCTTCTTTTTTATTGAGTTTGATTTTCACCTTCACAGATTTGGCTAGAGTAGAAACAAAAGAGACCACGGTGAGAGTTTAAAATCAGTAAAGCTATTATCCCACCCGCAGATAACAAGGTAGACTTCCCAAGAGCCTCACTGGCATGCCAGTCCACCCTGTCTAGTTATTCCCTGTTCCTAGTGCAAGCATGGTTCTCTTTGGAATATAAGTGATGTAGTCACTGGGAGAAAGACCTCAGAGCAGGGTTTGGAACCTTTCCCTGGTTCTTGATGGCTCAACGGGGTAGTGACCAAATTAAAAAAAAAAAAAACACATTAACTATTAACAAATCTTACAAAGGTTAAAAAAGGATGATTCCACTGTGTAAATTGCTCTATTTAGCTTAAAAATTCTAGTAGTTTGAGTAGCATTTTTAATGTAGAAAGAGAACAAAATGGAAATAAAAAATGTCAACATGCTTCCTTTACCTAGCTTTGTGGCTCTCTAGCGATTATCTCCAGAAAAAAAAAAAAAAGCATACTTAATAACCATAAATAAATTCTGTAGGCTATCATACCAAGAATCCAAGTAAGTATAGGTGTGTGTGTGCACACACACAGAGACACATTTGAAGTTTTATTTTGTTATTACATGGCTCTTCAGGCACACCCATTGTCCATGCCTTGCTCTTTCTTTACTTACACACAGGAGTTAGCAATATGTGTTAGCTCACACATATAGCTTAATTCTTTTCAACATCGGAAATATTCCCATGCATGATTTATTCTATGACTGATTTAACCAGTCCCCCAGTGATGGGCACTGCAACAAGCAAAGCCACTGTCAAGCCATGTTGGTAGCAGCCACACAGCACATTCTAAGGCTGCCAAATGCACTTTCAAGAAGACTTCAGCCAGATCGGAGGTTTACAGGCTACAGTGCTAAGGAGTGACAGGTGGCATGCACACCAGGGTTATGCCAACATCCAAAGGCAACGAGGGCAGAGTATTCTCAATGAACCTAGGCAGTCCTGAGCTCTGTGGCTGATGTGCTCAATTTCAACAGCGGAGAAAACTGGGCATGAGCGGGGCAAGTGTTCATGCCTTTAGTACCTGTGGAAATAGCCCGATAGGTGGAAGGGGCCAGATGCAGGGTCTTACCCTCTGACTCAGACTCCTCTTCATCATCTTCCTCCTCCTCTTCATTGCTTTCTTCCTCACTCTCCTCTTCTTTGGCGATTTTCTGCCGAGCACTCTTAAATACTGACTGTAGGACAATGGAGTCTTCATAGATCTAAACGGTCAAAGTGTCAACTGTTAACTATACCCCAAGGCCCGCAGACCCGCAATTGTTGTATGCACCTCCTTAGACAACACACACATACCACACACATGTACCCATGATGTTACTATTGCTTTCTCCCCCTATGTATACAGTGTGTTTGTTCCTATGTGGGTGGCCATGCATGTGGACGTCAGGAATCTTCCTCAGTCACTCTTTAGATTAGTCATGGAGGCAGGATATCTATCTGCTAGAATTACAGGCTAGCCCCTAAACCTACCCACATTCTGGAAATCTAAACTGGTCCTCATACTTAGGCGGCAAATGCTTTAAACATTGAGCACACGCTCCCCCTCTCCCTACCCCCCCCCACCCCGGCATAAAACAGAAAATCTAAATACAGGCACAAAGATACTCCAAGGAAGACCAAACACACTGAGCCAAACTCAAAAGAATGTGTTGGGACCTATGGGTGCAGAAGGCAGTATCTTTGACAACAAAATCAATATTTTAAATCACGCTTATTTAAGCGGTTCTCTTAAATACTGTGGCAAAGGAACCCTTTACAGGGTTGTTCCCTGTTGCCGAGCTTCATTGCAGCCAAAAGTCACCTAATACACTGTGCACCCTCCCCTGCTGAGAGGAAACACCACTGAAAGAAACAGGAAGTCTACCTAAACATAGTCCTTTCCCTCAAAAAATTAAGATAAAACCACCATCGCTTCTGGATATATATACCCAAAATAAGTAGAAACAGAGTCTTGAGGAAATAAATCTCCTCCACATGCCCATGTTCCGGAGAGGCACCGTAGCCAAGAATTCAGAGGGAACTCAAAGATCTGTAGACAGATCAGTGACTAAAGAAAACATGGCAGATGCAGTGACTAGGACTCAGCTTTTGGGAGGAAGTACCTCCTGTTACTTTCTACAACACAAAGGAACCCTAGGAAGCCAGTCACCAAAAGATGGACACCAAGCAATCCCACTCATGTCAAACTCACACAAAGTAGGTGGTTATAGGAACCGGGGTAGGGGAGAACTGCTAAAGGCTTAGGCCTTCGTCATTTCTAAGAGATGAAATACTACCAGAGACCTGTTAAGCACCCATGAGAGCAGCCTTACCACTACTGAACTCCACCCTTAAAAAACAGTTAAGGTGCCAGGGAGTGGTGGCGCAAGCCTTTAATCCCAGCACTCGGGAGGCAGAGGCAGGCAGATCTCTGTTAATTTGAGGCCAGCTTGGTCTCCAGATGGAGTTCCAGGACAGGCTCCAAAGCTACACAGAGAAACCCTGTCTCAAAAAAGAGAAAAAAAAAATGTTAAGGTGGTAAAGTTTATGTTGTCTTCTGACCACCATTCAAGGGCGATGAATAAATAAATGGGCCTTTGCCCTCTGGGATTAAATTCTTTTGCCATGGAGATGACCCACATCGTCAAGGAAGTGGCAGGTCAGCCTGAGGGAAATGGTGATGACAAGCAGGGAACAAGAAGGATAACACTGTGGAATGGGGGAAAAAAATCTGCCAGAGATCTGAGCTGACAAGTTAGGGTGAGGACAAGCTGGCTGCGGGGAGACAAGCATGCACAGGAGAAAGGTGAGAGGCCAAGGTGGAGAGATGGGTGGAGACATCACTGTCAATCCCCAGCTGTGAAAGTGGACTCTGCTAGACAACATGCTACATGCAGGATCTCTGTGTAACTTGACCTGTCCTGCTCCTTCTCTTTTACTGGATATGGGAGCATCAGGCCAGAAAGATAGATAGGGAAAAAAAAAATCAGTTCCCACCAAAGGTAAGTAGAATTGAGTTGTAATTAAAGTGGAAATGTCCTCCTCCTTATGCTCATAAATTCACTGTTATGTACAATGACTTCCTGACTGTGGAGAAGGGAATGTCAAGAATTTTTTTTAAAGTAACAATTAGAGGCACCCCCTATTCTGTTTTAAATCATTGTACTTTGAACTCTTCGTGTAAAGTTAAAGTTAGAAAAATGAAGCTGTCACTGCATACAGTCTCTGTAAGTACACAGATGGTACCCAGCCTTCTAGCATTACCTTCAATGGCTTTCTTGAACTCTTCCTCTAATGGGAAGATGAGCCTTGAAGGAAGTGTGAGAAGAAGCCCACCCAGATATCGCACAAAAAAACCTCCCTTTATTCACACTGACAGTAGAGAACAAGGCCTTTCGGTTTTCAGTGCTCTGCTGGGGTGGAGGCAATGGTTCCAAAAGTAGAAACGAAACGGAAATGCTCCACTTCCGAGAACCTCAGCATGGGTCAGGTTAGACACTTCTCAGACAACTTGACACATACCTGGGATCCCTCCAAGTTGAATGTCTGTGCATTGTGACAGAGAAGCATGACATCTTTCTCCAGGTCACCCAGGCTCCGGTACTTGTGATTACGAATTCTTTCCTGATGGGAATTTTGAACAAAACAGAAGAGAAATATGTAACTGTCCTTATTGTTGAAGAAGGCCCCGATGTCCCTTTGTCTTCACAGCACTCAGCCTTGCTGAGTGCGTGGGACTGCGAGACCCTCCCACCAGTGTTCCGAGGGCTGGGGAGGAAGGTGCACACAAGGGAGAGGCGGGTTCTCAACAACATGCAATGTATATAATCTGAGCTTTCGGTGATCAAATAACATGCATGGAAAGGATCAAGGTCAGCCCATCCCCACCTTTCCTGGGGCAAGCACTTGTGTAGGTCAGTGGTTAGCAACCAGGAGGCCACGACCCCAGCCCCAGCTAGCGTCACTCCCGAGCATCCATGCATCTCCTTTGTTTACTCGAAGAATAACAGTGAACACAGTATCTACCTTTATCTTTTTGAAATCCACTGGCTTCCTAATTAATTCATAGTATTCTGGTAACTCTTTCCTGGAAGGTAACTGAATGAAGACTTCACTGAGCTGTCGCCCTGAACTGCAGGATGGGGGAGACAAACAGAAACAAAGCAGATAAAGCACTCCTCAGGGAAAGGGTCGTTTCAGAGACTGTCAACAAAGCAAAGGAGGTCCCACGGATACAGGCATGGGGGCTCTGCACATGGAGGAAACGCCCACCACTGCATTGGAGGCTGATGCCCATTGGGAGGGCTTCAAATCACATGAACGCTCAGTTAGGTCCCCATTTCTGTCACAGGCACACGATGTGGCAAGGACTCTGTGGACTCCCCTGTCAGGAGGTAATCTCTTTTCATCATGACAGAAATATTTAAAATAACTTATTGAGCCCCAAGTCCCATTTTAAATGAATAACAGAGTTGGTTAAAAGAAAGCACACAGACATGACTCCCACGTTCCTTTGTCTTCAAACTCACTGTGTATTTAGAAAATATGTTAAAATATACAGAGCAATGCAAATGTGAAGCTGTTGTATGCTCTCTCCAGCCCTTCCTGTCTCATTCCTTTTACAGTGTTCTACAAGTCATGAGTCCCTTCTATTATCCCTTGCCCGAGGAGCCCCTTCACGTCCCCTAAATGCACTTATGTGTGTGGAGCAATTTGGCAATTCAGGCGAGAGAGAGAGAGAGAGAGAGAGAGAGAGAGAGAGAGAGAGAGAGAGAGAGAGACAATTGCTAATGCGTGCACGCTGCATGTTTATAGAGTCTGTGCTGTACCCTCCCCCCAAAGAATGGTGGGTTTATTGAAAGCAGGTTTAGGAGAGAAATGCTTTAGCGTTCTGTCACTCGGAAGAGCAGGCTGCAGAGCAACACGGTTTTCACATCACTTAAGGCTGGGAGCAGGCACAGTTAAAGCCACAAAGAAGGATAATTGAGGTTCAAGACCCCAGTGCCTGATTTGGCCTCTCTAAATCAATAACAGCTTATGATAGATGGTCTAGTCATTTTCCACAAAAAATCTCGCTGCCCTTTTGATGGCATCTCTGGTTCCTTTGTGACGCCAGAAACATCAAAAGATAATCATAAACCCCTGGCATGTAAATTTTGGAAGGTGACTGCACCAGTGTTCGGGAACGCTCAGAGGCAGTGGCAAGGCATGAGTGACAATATGCTGTTTTAATCCACAGTCCCAGTTGTATAATTAAAAAATAATCATAATGACAGTTATCATAAAAGAGGCATGCGCAGTAACTCAAGCGGTTGCCTAGCAACCAGTGGGGGAAAAGCTGAAGTGCAAAGGGGCCTGCATAAATTAACCGCCGATAGTCAAAGGATGGGCAAGTTTTTCGGCCATAGAGGGTCACTGTTTTGTTTTATTTTTAATGCATGGAGGGGCCTCATGAATACAACATTGGGGACAAACACAAGAGGTTTAAAAACAAGACTACTGAAGGCTAGGAAATTAGATTCTTGGATTACTGCGGTGAGAACCAAGGTGTTCTCTACCCTTCCATTCCCAGCAGGCTATAGCACAGTTTCTTATGTACAATCAATTCCAACATAGGTCCATATTTTCCTGCTATTTTGGAATGTATAAACTCATAACTCACATTTAACCTGTTTTAAAAAGAATATCTGAATGGCACCAAAAAAAGCCCCGCCCCACCCCACCCGATCCCCCCCACCCCACCCCATCTCTCTGTCTCTCTCTCTAATTCTGAGTGTTTTCTTTAAAATTAACATTCTTCAAAATCTGGCATCAGTCCACACACCAGACCTTCCTGTAGTCCTGGCTTTAATACCTGACCCTCAGTGACATCTTCAATGTCATTTTCTACATCTCCAACAGATGGTATCATTTTTCTATTGACAAATTACAAGCACATCTTTGCTCTGCACGCTGGTGATGGACAGACTCCTGATTTCACCTGTGCGCCTGGGAAGTAAGAATTAAACACCATGGACTAGACCCCAGAATACACTATAACTCTGAGAGCACAAAGCCACAAAGGTCACCTGTGCCTGCCTCCTCTGTCCTGTCAAACCTGCAGGCCCTAGGTCCACTAGGGAGACAAGTCCAGAGTCAGCCATGCTCATAAGAGAACTGAATGTCTCCAGAGTTGGTGTCGGAACTATAAAATGAGAATAAATTTATCTTTTTTTTTTTTTTTACTTAAAAAGTAAAGCCCCTTTGGAGTAGACTCCCCTTCCTGCTTTTTCTGTCCCCCTGCCCCAAAGAGAGAATGAAGCACAAGGATGAAGGGGAAGCCATCCAAGGAAGTTGTCTTCCAGCCACCGAGAGGCTTCTACCTTCCTATACACACCTTTGTCTGGTGACCAAGCCCTCCAGGGTGTGGCCAAATGCCCCAGTTGTTTTACTAACAGCTTCTCTGTCCAGCAGAACAGTCTCTTTCTCTTTGGGAAAATCCCTGTGTGTGTGTGTGTGTGTGTGTGTGTGTGTGTGTGTGAGAGAGAGAGAGAGAGAGAGAGAGAGAGAGAGAGAGAGAGAGAGAGAGAGAGAGGAGAGAGAGAGAGAGAGAGAGAGAGAGAGAGAGAGAGAGAGAGAGAGAGAGAGAGAGAAGAGAGAGAGAGAGAGAAGAGAGAGAGAGAGAGAGAGACTGGTTTCTTGTATCTGGTGCTAGAGGCGGTGAGATAGAATCCACTCCAAAGCCCGAGGACACCCAAACCCATGGCAGTCCTTCTGCCTAGGATTACAGGTATTGCTAGTTCTGGTTGAAATCCATCCCCCTTCAAACAGTTTATAACCCTCCCACAATCAAGACCCATTCTCCATGAAAGTGGAGTCCTGTCACCTGAATATTACTTGTGTTTAACTTTCCGAACCACCCTTCTCAGAATCCTCTCTCCTTCCCACAGGATTCCAGCATGCTCTATTGTTCAATCTTGCCCTGTCTTCCCTTCCAGGGCAATGGCTTGGTGGCAGCCCAGGAACGTGAGATCTAGGCTTGGGCAGCTGGGGTTTTCATGTGACCTGGAGAATGTTTAACACTTGAAGACCTATAAAATGCACTGGGATAACAGAACAGTTTTGGAAGGACTGCAACAGTTAACGGACCCCTACCCCCCAAAAAAAGTATAGGTTTAAACAAACAAAAAATAAAGTCACCTGAAAAATGAACTAATTATAGAATGGTTTGGAGAAGGTGGCCTGTTTCTGTTGAAGCCTTTATCCTACCCTAGGTAGTTTTCATTATGTTAATTTATGCAAATTAATGCCTAAGTATACATTATTGAGTACACTACTTCCTGTGGCAAAAGTGACACTCCTTCCCTGAGTCCACAGACAGCTTTTTGCACCCATTCTGCACATCGATCTACCTCACACTAAGATGTATGACTCAACAAGGATACAGGGCTGGAGCTGGAAGAGAAAGATCCCCCTGAACTCGGGGCTTACAGGAGCTGGTGGCAAGCACTTTACTGTCTACCCAGGTAAATGGACACGGGGATATGCTGGCTATGTCATATGTATGGACAGAAGCACCGTGCTCCACCCAGAAACGGGACTTGGAAACCCTGCATGCAAGGTGCACATGGGCACATTGCTGAGATTTAGTTTGTTATGTGTCATCGGGAAATTTACCTGTTAGGTACCACAGGACATATGCTTTAGACCAACTTGCTTAGAAATACCTTCCTTTTAAAAGAATGGCTGGCTGTCATGTCTTCCAATGATTCCTTTGAAGTCCAAAGCATTAAGTCTGACACTGGATAAAGCTGGGCATTTTCCCCTGTTTTTATGACCCTCCTCCACCCCTTTTCTTGAGACAGCCTCATATGTAGACAAAACTGGCCCAGTTTATTATGGAGCTGAGGTTAACCTTGAACTTCTGATCCTCTGAAGAGCAAGGATTAAACCTATATCTGGTTGGTTCTCGGGGTGCTGGGGATCAAATCTGGGGCTATGAGCATGCAAGGCAAATACCCTACCAGCTGAGCTACATCCCTAGCCTGTATTTCCATCTGACAAAGCTGATCAGTTGACTTAAATAGTAGTGGAAAAGAGAGAACCACCTGAAGCCAAAATAAGTCTTGTTTACTTTAAGCAACAAAAGAAAAACTATGGCTTACTTCATAAGAAAAATGAAGTCCTGTTGGCATTGGTGGCGCACGCCTTTAATCCCAGCACTCAGGAGGCAGAGGCAGGCGGATCTCTGTGAGTTTGAGGCCAGCCTGGTCTCCAGAGAGAGTGCCAGGATAGGCTCCAAAGCTACACAGAAAAATCCTGTCTCAAAAAACAACAACAACAACAACAACAACAAAAAAAACAAAAAAAGAAAGAAAAGAAAAGAAAGAAAGAAAGAAAGAAAGAAAGAAAGAAAGAAAGAAGAAAAATGAAGTTATGATTTAGGACACCCACTTGGGGTTGGAGGGATGGCATAGGGAAATTATTGCAGTTCTGAGGGTATCCTACATAGGAAGTAATTTGGGAAGAAAGCCTAGAAACTAGAATGACAGACCTATCATGGCAGGAGGTGAGAAATGTTGCTTTCTCCCCAGCTTCCTGGGGGAGCTTCATATACACTACTGATAAACTTCTCAAGATCACAGCTGTTCCCGGATTGAAGGGACCCCAGAATTTGGGCCAGGTATTAATCAGGAGCCATGAGCATACCACAGTCACTAGTGAGCTCTCTTGTCTGGGCCTCTTACTGAGCCGTGACTGGTGCCATACAATCAGTATGAGATGTTCTTTTGTTTCTAGTAGCTGGGTAGGGAGCTGTTAAAACTACCCTACATATCAAGGGAGAATACAGATATCTATACCACCTTCCTCACAAATGAGGCTGCTGTGTGAGGAAGCCAGGCCCTTGCTCAGCATCACCACCTGACTTCATCCAGTCCAGGAACAGTGGCACTCTGATGCTGTTCTAGTTATTATTGCCTCCATGGGGCCAAGATGGCTCGGCAGTACCCACACATACCACCAAGCCAAATGATGTTAGTTCCACATCCAGATCCAAATAGTAGAAGGAGAGAGCCAATTCCCATAAGTTGTCCTGTGACTTCCACATTCGTGCCACAGCATGTACACACAAAATATATGTAAATGAACATGAACATAGGTAAATGTAAAACAGATTAAGATGTTCAAGATGGTCATGGTAGGATAACTTAAAATAATTTAAGTCAAACAGCCCAGGATGTTTAATCATCACCGAAAGGTCAGTGATGGGATGCTAAGGAATCTAAGGCTGTGTGGTTTAAAAGAACCAGGGAAGGGTTTTGGTTATGGAATTAAAAACAAAACAAAACAAAAAAACACCCAGAGGCTATAAACTTCTCAGTGTAGTCTGTCCTATAAGTTTTGAAATAAGCCTAGAAGAAAGAGCTCGGAGAAGATATGGGACAATTTTGCACTCAGAGAAACATATTCTGCAACAGGATTTATAATCCAATGCAACTCTGAAGCAGGACACCCACAAAGTGGGTCTCAATGCTTTGCTGGCGCTACCTTGTCCAAAAGTGTGCTGGAGATCAAGAATCACATTTTATTTTCCCTAACAAAGTGACACTGTCACATGGGCAGCTTTGATTTCTATGAAATGAACAGCATACTGACTCCTTTAAATTTGACCAATAAAAAATATGAATAAACAGAATAATTACATGACAACTTTACCTGAGATACTGCAACCATAAGAATGGATTGCACTTAAGTATCTACCACTACCAAGGACACTTGGAAAAGGACATACAGTTGCAAATATTTTCTTTATTTTATATTTTTGATGGCCTTCAACTCTCAATCCTCCTGCATCAGCCTCCTGGGTACCAGAATTACAGGCATGGACCACCATGTCCAGCTTTTGTATTTTCTTGACAGGCATCTTGAGACATTTCTACTAGATTTACCACCTATCACTTGACTTTTAGAAATACTGACAGAGGCCATCTAGTTCCCTACACATTTTTTTCTCACTTGACATTTCATAATAACAAGAAAAGGTATGAATTCTCACCTCCCTCTGTCTGGCCTGACAGCTAAGTGGCCTGCCACCTCCCTGGCCTGTCATATCCCTAGCCTGCCAGTTCCTGTTGCTTTCACCATTTCCTCCTGGAAATCTGAGATGCCATCCTTTCAAAATACAAGGATGACTGACTCTCTGCCTTCTCAGTATTCTGCCCTTTGATCCTGTATAATGTCTTTACTTTTGTATGGTAAACATGCTTTAAAACTTTTGGTTGATTTGTGACACAAACCTTCTAGAAACAAACAAAATCTAATGTTTGTCTACCTGAGAAGCCCAAGGCTCAGATACTACTTGGTTTAAATGGGTGGATAGTAGCACGAGTCTGAGGGCCATTTTGGTAAACTCTGGAATGAGACACATCCGTCCAATGAACACATTCATGTACATAAAATCCATTCAATATCTGCTATCTTCAATATCAATCCATTTTCTAATGAAAATGTTCACGGAATTGAGTTTGAAGACAGTGTCATTTCTGTAAAAGGACACATTGTGCTATTTCCAATGGGGGTTCCTTCCTCTTCCTGAGGGGTCATTCATGTCGGTGTTGGCCTGGAGCCTTCTAGGAAGAAAAGGCCGGTAGGGCCAGAGTAATGATGGAAGCTGGGGGGGGCCTCTGTCTTCAATTTGCTTTCTGTTGCTGTGCTAGAACACCATGGCCAAAAGCAAGTTGGGAAGCAAAGGGTTTATTTCATCTTACACACACCTCTCAGGTTGCATTTCATCACTGAGGGCAGTTACTGAAACAGAGGTCATGGGGAAATACTTCTTACTAGCTTATTCAGCCTGATCCCCCCATCTCTCCCTGTTTTTTTTTTTTTTTTTTTTTTTTTTTTATTGAGACAGGGTTTCTCTGTGTCCTGGCTGTCCTAGAACTCACTCTATAGTCCAGGCTGGCCTCAAACTCAGAGATCTGCCTGTCTCTGGCTCCTGAGAGCTGGGATTAGAGGAGTATGCCACCATTGTCCAGATAATCCTGCTTTCTTATACACTCCAGGACTACCTGCCCAGGGGTGGCACAAGCCCCAGCAAGCTGGACACTCCCATGTTAATCATCAATCAAGAAAATGTCTCACAGGCTTACCTATATGCCAATTTTGTTTTGTTTTGTTGAGACTGGATTTCTCTGTGTAGTTTTGCAGCCTCTCCTGGCACTTGATCTGTAGACCAGGCTGGCCTCGAACTCACAGAGATCCGCCTCCGTGTCCCAATCAAAGGCATGTGCTACCACAGCCCGCTTGAAAGCCTATTTTATGGAGGCATTTTCTCAATCAAGGTACCCTCTTTTCAGACGACCCTAGCTTGTACCATGTTTACAAATAACAAAACAAAGCACAACCAGGAAACTTCTATACCTCCATAGAAAGCAAATAGAGCAAATGAGCTGTCTTCTGTATGTGGGTATAACTAGGTGAGCACTGTTAGGTATCACATCACCAGGAGTCACAGCAGCGTGCGCCAGCAACACTTGCGTCAGCGGTATTTGTGATGAGGGTGAAGAGAGACACCAGAACCCACATTTATCTGCACACCTTCTAAATGAAGTATCAGAGCTCTAACTCAGTATTGCTCAGAGTGTGCTGGAGCACACCAACTTATAGGGCCATTAACAGTGATTCCTAGAAGGAGAGTTCACTGAACACATGAGTCTGGGAAACACTGGGCTAAAGAGAATTAGACTGTTGACTTCACAGGTCACAGCGATACCTCCCACCCCAGTTCTGTAGCTGGACTGGGTATCTCTAAGAGAGCTGGGAGATGAGAGTTGGAAGTCCTGCTCTAGGAGACATTTTCACAGACTAAACATCAAGCTATGACCTCACTAGCCAGTCCCTGAGACAACTGGCAGCACTGTGTGGGGGCCAAAGGAGCTGGCAGGGAATGAGGAACTTCTCAGCACCTAGAACTTGAATTTTGCCTAAATGCATCCACCTAGTCATGGTGCTATTTCATGGTAATTCTTCTGGAATCTGACTGGAGCCTCTAAAAGCAAGGATGTCTGGGCACGGCAGCCATTCTAGCAGCCTTCCTCCTCCTCCATTTAAAGAAATGCAGAACGCCTAATGCCAAGGCTGCTAAAAATAGGTTTTGTCTAAAAGAATTTGTTGGCTGGTTCTGAAAGAGCAGTCAATACTAATGTTATAATCATGACATTAAGGGCTGTTAACAGCCATGGAGAGGACTTAAGTGTCCTGTTGTGGAGTCTGTGGGTCTGGGTTGCTACACACACACACACACACACACACACACACACACGTATGCAGAAGTGTGTATACATACTGCCACATGTATACCCCACTTTCCTTTCACCTACATTCCTAGAATCTTCATTCACCATGCAGGAAGCAGAACCAAGCGCTCCGAGGATCCCACCTCAGAGCACGTCTGCTGAAGTCTATCAGGCATTCTGAGAGTGTATTCTGCCATCGTCCTCCCCAGTACCACGCCTTATCAGAATGGTGTTCCCCCTTCACCTAGCAACACCCCTGTAACTCATTCTAACTTGACACCCCCTCCAACATGCCTCATTCACTCCACATCTCAGCATGATATCAGACTGCTGGCCCTAGCCCAGCATGAACATGCAACGTGGCCTATGATCCTCTCTTGACTCTCCTTTGTGTTACAGCATAGCCAGGTCCCTCTGTGGACAGCACCCATCCCTCCACCCACAGCACACACTGACCACTGCACCCTCTTTAGCAGGAGCCCAGCTGGCCCCATCTGGGTCCTCAACATGGGACACCCGACAATCAACTGCAATGATACAGACGCTGCCTTGGAGCTCTTCAGGACCACACTCAAGTCCTTCACTTTGGAGTTCACACATAGCCTTCCGGGTCTGTTCTGCTGCTTCCTACAGGGAAGTCTAGCTGCACAGGGACACATGGTCTCTAGAAGCAGTCTGCTTACCCACACCTCCTTCCCACAGCTGCTCATGCCCACACTACTGAGTACTTTGGTTTGTACACTGTAACCCCTCAGGCTCATTCCAACCCAATCCCAGTGCCACACACAAGCCAAGTGGAGGTATTCCTAGTCTCACTGTCCCTCCCCTCGTCACACTAGGAGTCTGTACGACTTGTTGGCATACCTGCTTCTAACAGTGCTGTAAGGCAATCTAGTTTACTCCCCCCCACACTTGCCCATTTTCAATACTTACACAAAGACTAACACGGAAAACCTTGGGCTTTTGAACGGAAAGGATTTTTGAGCAACTGCTCTAAAGAAGGGTTAGTTTATCACAGCACAACTCCAAATGCCACACAATTAGCTCAGGCTTAGGGGACAAGGACGCACAGGGGACAGTATGGGAGGACACCAACTCCAAAGATTCCCCCAACGGAAGCAAGCCAGCCAAGCCTCTTCTAACCTCTGGAAACGGCCATTTCAATGTGTAGTTACTGAAAATAGATTTATCTAGGTTCCCACTGCATAAGGTTATATTCTCTACCCTCAGAAAGCCCAGGCATGACATCAGGGGTTTGCAGTAGCCTTTAAAGTCATTAATCCACTTTTTCATGGTCATGTGACTGCTTTGATGAAGGAGAGGGGTAGGAGCAAAGGGAAAAGGAACTCAGACAGTTAACCCCCACTTTGCCCTTTCTAGGTACACTCAAGTAACCTTATTATGAAAACAGCCCACTCTTAGGGACACAGTGTGGGTTCAAGGCCTCCTGAGTCCTTCTTTTCTCCTGATGCTAGAAACAGAGCATAACTGGCGGTGCTCGCCAGGCACTGTGGCATGTGTGCTTTCTAGGATTGGACACTGCTTGCTGAGAACCAACAATTTGGCCCCAGGTTCGTCTCTACAGACACGTGTTTAAGTCCTTATTTTAAAAGGCCACAGATCAGGATCTGTTCATTCTGAAATACAGCAAAAGCACTACAGCAATAATCTGAACAAGTCAGCTTGACTGGAAGGAAGGAACATATCACACTAAATGTACTGATAACTCTTAACTGTGCATCACACCCATCCATCTCCCATCAACCAGCACCATCATACGCTAGCGTCTTTAGGGAAAGAGCACTTCCTATTTCCAGCCAGCTGAAGCAGAGGCACATGAAGTTAGAGAGACTGGCCGAGGAAGCTTAGGACTCACCATGAGGGGAGGCTCAAAGGTCACACTCTGAAATCCAGCCCAGCACACACTCAGGAGTAAATGCAAGAAGCACCTGCCCCTCCAACCCCCATGCCCACTGCAATCAAGTCCAGGATGCAGAGCGGTATGAACATGCACTCAACTTCATGCCACACACATCAGGTCTCCTCGAGTGCTTGGAGTGCTTGGCGTTAAGCTGCCACACCTAGGCAGCACAGAGTTACATGGTGCATCGGACACACACCAGGATGAGGGGCCGAAGGGGGGCAGAGGAGGCAGAGACCTACCTCTGAGGTGCTGCAGGCTGGGCAGGCTTCCAGATGATTCCTGCCACCTTTGTAAGACATGCATGTGCAGGTGGGCTCTTGCAGGGTGAGCACACCGCACTGCAACCTCAAAAGCATGGCAGGTGTTTAAGAGTATGTGTGCCTGCATCCTAGATCAATTTGTTTCCAAAGACCAAGTCTACGCATCCACTTGCTTTGTGTACCAAAGGATACCTGTGTTTAGAGACATGGGGATACAAGGCAGGTCCTGACCTGTTTCCTTCTATTTCCAACTGAGAATTACAGGGCACCTTCTCCACGTTACACCTGTGGCAGAGTAAAAAGAACACTAGAGTCAGAAGACCTGGGTCCTCCTCCCAGCCCAGCTCCTTCCTCTCGGGCTGGGCGACCTGGAGCAATTGATTTCACTGGGAGTCAGCCTGGTTGAGTAGACCACACAAGGTATCATGCTCCAATGACACACATTTCTCCAATGTGATGGGGGTTGGAGCATAGCTTCCTAACATTTTAGGGCCCTTTCTGCGTCTCCCTGCTCCCCTGTTCCATTTCCATCCACACACGGTGTCCCGTTCGTAGTTCCAAAAGCAGTGGAGAATGAGAAGCCATGCTCCGGGTGTGTTAGTCTTGTTTGGCCTCACATTTGTACAATAGGGATCATACTTACCAAGACAGCGCCTGACTATGAACTGGATAAGGTGGTTTTGGTCACAGCACCCACCACATGAATGGATTCCACGCAGCAGCCTGTATTCTGGTCACAACCTAGGCGCTTGTTTCCCGATCTCTTGTTTTCAACAGATCACTGAACAAGTGCTCTTGACAGCCAATGAAGTTGGGCCACTATCTGAGGGTTATCTGAGAATTTTGGACACTGACACATAGGCGACCTTCTGTGTGGTGGCGAAGGAGGAAGGGTAAACAGGTGGGTAACACCGGGGGAAGCCCTCCATCCCATCAGATTAGTCTCTAGATCAAACCAGCCGCCTCCTGTGGCAAACCCACGCTATCCCACTGCAGCATGGACACTGACTGCTTGCTTCACCCAGAGTAGGAGGTAACTGGACAGGGTCAGCATATACCACACAGTGGGGTATGAAAGTGCATGCAGAACTCCAAATACACATCATTAACTAGAATGACTAAAGTCCAAGTGAGAACAGAAAGGGCCACGCTAGAAAACAAAACAGAAAGGTTGCTAGGTTCAGAACATGGAAACCTACTTTCCCAAGGCCAGAAGTCTGGAAGCTCTTAGAGAACAGGAAGATGTGATTAGCTATATGCCTCAGGAAGAAGGCAAGACAGTAAGACACAAGAGGCTGACCTCCCACACAAAAGGCAGCTGTTCCAGACCAGGGGGTTCAGGGGCTCATGGAGACAGTGTGTGAAGAGGCAGGAGGACGCTTGCCTTGGAGACACTGTGTTTGGGAGAGAACTTTGTATCTGAGTGTTAGAACTGAGGTATGGAAGGGGAGACTTCTATTGTTTCATATTTGGGGCTTAGGGCTGATGATGTTGACACAGTGTAGGTAGTGATTAAACAAAGACAATTGTGATTGGGTTTAGAACATGCCATATCCTTTCAAAAGTGTTATGATGATGTAAAGAAATACTGCCTGGTGTTTCCTTTGTTTGTTTTCAGAAAATTGTCATTGTGATTACTGTTTTCCTCAAAAAAAAAAAAAAAAGAAAGAAAGAAAAAAAACCAAACCTCAGCGCACTCTGGTATAGTGGGACTCTCCTGACCCTGCCTTCTCTACTTTGCATCAGCAGCAAACACGGTCTTCCCTGCATGGGAAGGAGGCCAGAGAGGGACCTGGAATGAGGACCCTGTGGCTAGACTGAGCAGTCCATCCCTGGAACTGAAAACAGCCCAAGGAACATTTCCAGGATGGGTAGATGATTTCCCCGATGCCAAAAGCACTAAATTCAGATCAAGTGGAGCCTTGTACCATCAATCAATTTATCACTAAGGGCTTATTAAAACTGGAACGGTGAGGGGAACGCATGTCCGGGGAGGTAGGAGATACATAGCTGCCATTTCCTGCCTTGCCTCCTGAACTGTATGGTAGCACCATAGCCTCGGATCAGACTAGCCAAGCAGAACCTCCCACCTTTACCACTGCTTCATGCCACCTTCTGAGTTGGACTTGAGGTCCACACCCTATGCAGATGTCAGGTCTCATGGAATGTACCTTCAAGACATTCATCTTCAAATCACATATACAGTGAACAAGAAAGGCTTTTTTAAAAAGAATCAATGTATAAATGCACATTCTGCTTCTAGATTCTTAGAATTTTTTGGGGGGAGGGGTTTGCCCTTTAGTCACCATTATTGTTAGTTTTGTTTGTTTGAGAAAGGGTCTCATTATGTTGCCCAGCCTGGTCTCAAAGTGGATATCCTTGTGCCTCAGCCTCGCAGTTCTGGTTAACATGTGTGCACACCATACACCGTTGTTTCCAAATTCTTCAGGGATGAGAACACCGATTTGAAAAGCAAGGTGTAGTAAAAACAGCAAAAGCTTCTGATAGGAGAGTTGATTTTTTTTTTTCAAAGAACATATCAAGGTGCTTCAAAAGAGTTCAAGTGACCAGCTGCAAACTAATTACATCCTGAAAGAGTGTAGAATGCTTCTGCTAACAATACATAGGAAATCACAGACAGTGGGAATGGAGGCAGAGGTTGGAGAGCAGCAAATATCCCTGTTTTGAAATGAGAAATGAAACCCGAGACTGTAAGGCTTCACGTTGACCCTTGTTGAGAACCTACACTGAATTACTCAGAGGCCAGGGGGCTATTTAGCA
This sequence comes from Cricetulus griseus, assembly GCF_003668045.3. NCBI lineage: Eukaryota > Metazoa > Chordata > Mammalia > Rodentia > Cricetidae > Cricetulus > Cricetulus griseus. The sequence continues at coordinate 34,619,969 of NC_048596.1, forward strand.
AAGATAAATAACATCACTAAGTACTAGCAGGGGGTGTCTTTGAAAAAGCCATGGCAGGCAGGCTAACCTCATTTCACTTTTTCAGCAGGGTTTCTAGGTTGATAGATGGGAAAGGCTACCAACATGGTGTATTCGGTTTTAGTCTTTCTTGATAACCTTGAGAAGGGACAGATGAATGTGGGTGACATGAAAGCTCAGCCACATGAGTTCAACGGCACTTGACCAGCTTCAAAGATTACTGGTCAATATATTCACATCAACCTGCACTGCTGGCAAGGGCATGTCACAGAGCCCTGTCCTGGTTCCTTTACAAACATTTCAGCAATAGTTTATGTCATATCTATTTAAAAAACAACAACAACAACAACAACAACCCAACAAATAAAAATCCTCAGGAAGACAAGAAAATACTTGTTCAAAAAATTTAAAAAAGTAACATTAATGATGAGAACAAACACTTCAAGATGGAGATGCACTCAGTATATTATGGTTGGACTGTAACCCTTACTTAGCTCAAGGCTAACCTTAGCAGTTTTAGAGAAAAGACATGTATGGTGTGAGTGTCACCTGTCCCATATCAACTGGCTCTGTGATAAGAATGCTGAAAAAAAAAAAAAAATGTCACTCTGGAGTCACGTGTACAGAACGCTGGTGTCCAGAATAAGCAAGCAAGCTACCCCATCCTCTCAGAGCACAGCGGGAACTCTTGGGTGCATGTTTCAAACGTGTCTAAGGAGGGGTCTAAGTGTCACTCAGGAAATAAATGGGGGGTGTTTCTACCTGAAGGATGCAGACCTGGGGGGGGGGTAGGCCAGTTTATAACCACTCTAAAAGAACATCTCTTGAAAGGAGACCGGGTTCATCTCTGAAGACTTTGTAGAATAAATAACCAAAACTCAGTGGACAGGATTTTAACATGGGCAAGGAGCACCGTATTTAAGGCAGTTCTGCAGGGAGCGTCAAGAAGCTCCCCCACTCCAAACTGTGTCCCGTGTGTGATGTGTATCTGCAGGCTGGAGGACTTTCTATCACCAGTGCTGCTGCATCTGAGTCACTGGAAACCAGACCGGGCAGAGCCAAAGCCCAGAACGCCAAGGCTCATCCCTACGAACCTCTAACTGAAGGCTGTTTCCTGAGACTGGAAGAGCTCTACTAGATCAGTCATCACCTTATTCTCCATGGCATCTCTTGGTGCTGTTAAAAGGTACAGGTGCAATGGAGGAGGAATCCTTTCAGAAGAAACAGAGTGTTTTGGGTTAAATATTACAGAGGGTGAGATGGGAATTACAGGGCTCCAAAACAAGCAGAAGACAGAGTATGCTCACCAAGTCAAAACAAAGCCTTCAGTGCGACTTGAGAGAAAGGTTTTCTATTTGGGAGACATAACACGATAGGAACTATTAGCCACAGCCTTGCACTACCAAACAGTCATCCATTTGTGAACTGCACAAAGCTGATGGCTCTTCTGGGTCACATTTTCAAACTGTCATGCTTTAGAATACAAAGCAGTAAATAGACACCTAAATTATCTTAAGTCTTTACGGAAATATCAAGCTACATCTGTCCCAGAATCATGCAAGGACTTTTACACAATTGCTCTTGAGACCTAATTTATTCTTCTTCAGTATCTCTTAAATAGAGATGGAGGTCTCACTCAATTTCCTACCCAGCTACATGGCCATCGGAACCCTAACCCTGGATGGGGGCGTTAGACGGAGTTTAGTACAGGTGGCATTTCTCCTTGAGATGGGCTGAGTTACTTACTGTATTAGTAACTGACTCTAATGCTAGAGAAACCTCACCACAGTAAGGATGTACATTTTTTTTTCTTCCCAGTAGCGTTTTTTCTAAAAGGAACCAAAAATACGACACTGTATCTAATTAGGGCCCTCCTAATTTGAGCGCCTCCTACTTGAGAACCCAGTTTGGTAAGAGAAATACAAAATATAAATAGTGTCAGTTGCTTTTTCTAGAGGATCGCTAACATGAAATATACATGGGTCATGCAGCGGTGGGAAATGCAGCATGTGATCTACAGAAAGTACCTAAAAATGCAGGAGCTAGCACAATGAATCTTACCAGGGCACTTTTGAAGGAGAACCCAATAAGCAAATACATAAATTGAGCCAGGAAAAGAGGAAGGACCACAGAATATCCACATGCCTAAAAACATTTAGATACCCTTTGCCTACAGTACAGCTAAAGACATGCTCAATAGTCAGTTCCGGTGAAACTGCATTTTCTGTTTCTGGAACTAAAAACCATGGAAACCGCTATCAGCAAGGACACTTTCTTCACAGTGCTCGGAGGTCCCTTCACCTGCCTGATGAACTGAACACAGTCTGAAAGTTTGATTATTAATCGCTAAACTATTCAAGGAATCTGGGGTTATATTAACCTCCCAGGACAGCAATGCTACAGGCTGGGGAAGGAGGAATTGCTCTACTGTGTACACCGGGAAACTGAGGATCAGGGGAGGTAAAGCATCCCCCAGCTAAGTGACACCAGAGTCAAGATTTAAATGGAGGCAGCTGAGGCTCAAGGAGCTTGTGATGTGAGCCCTGGGCTCTGTTTTTCCCAGATATGAAGGAATTCTGTTCACAAAGGTCTGTATTTGGGAATGGGCTCTGGGGGCGGGGTTTGTTGTAGTCATGTGTACCAGGATGTCACAAATGCAGTTAGGCAATGTAAATGAGCTATGCAACCTGTCAACAACAGGAAACTCAGACTCCACATTGGTGGTAGGGATGGCGGCAGCTGAGACCACCTGTGACCACCAGGTGAAGAGAACAGCCATTTCTTCCCTTCTGCTGACACCCCTCCCAACACACCGCGCTCCCTGAAAGTTGGGCAGAATGCTGTCAGATTTTTAAGTTTTTCCAAATGTGTGTGGGGGGGTGTCAAGAAACAGAAGCTTCATAAATTTGCCTCCCCAACCATACAGAGCCAAACAAAACAATCTTCTGGATACATGAGGTGATGTCCCTATAGGTGATTAAAGCAGAAGGAACCAACAGCCACTATTCAAAGGCCCAGGAGCGTTTAAACCTTCACAGACTTTCTCAGCCCTTCTCAGTGATCCAGCAGACCCAGGCTCAATCAGCAAGCAATGTGATTGATACTGGAAGGCCTGCCAAAGGCTCAAGTACATCTGGTTGGAGAAACAGATGTTACACTCTCCTGACAGAACAGCAAAAAAAAGTGAGAGGTCTGTGCAGAGCAATATTCCCTACTTAGTTGCAATTTCCTCACAGCAGAAGTTGATATGAGATGCAAATGGGGGTGAACAGAAACTTCAGAGTTACTAACTCTTGGTTTGGACAAAATAAATAAATAAAAGAGAAATTCATGTTTACTCCAGGTCAAGAGTGGACTTGGGGTCAAATTTCCGTCCTGGATTGTCAATGAGCAGTTAATCCAAACTCAAGAAGATGGGGGATGCCCTTTGTGGCCACTTCAGAATATGTAAAAGGATGTACCCTTTTTCAAAAAGAAAATACTGAAACTAGCAAGTACAGGAGCTAGGGGGCTTGATGGGTTGAGAGGGACAAGAAATTCTGGCTCCTCAATAGACTTTTTTCCTCCTGTCCACATCACTGTTGGAAAATGCCACATGGGTCAGAAAGGCTGAAGAGCGAAAACTCCTGGTGGAAAGACTTCTACTTTTCATGCTACTTAATCTTTCTAGCCACTTCTTCCTGCCTGCCATGCAATACATCAAAGCTATGATGAAGACCCCAAATCACAATTTAGCTGAGTGGTGGGCCACTCAGCAGGTGAAGAGAACAACAGGCGTTCCTGGTGAAAACTGAAGGTCTCTAACAACTGACTTGTCTGATCAGGCAATTGAGAGAGCAGAAATGTCGGCTTCCCGTGGAAATCAGAGTCAGCTTTCAAAGGAACATACCACTGCTTGGAAGGAAATCAGAGCAAGTAACCAAAATCAACTAACTCCAATGAGGCCCAACTAGTTAACTAGTATAGGGTTGACTAATGTATGGAGTGTCTTTGCCTCAGTTTCCAAATAGTTAAATTCATTGTTTAAAGTGGTCTTGCCTGGCCCAGCACCGCCTTCTTATTGGTCCATGAAGAATGAGTGAATTTGCTGAACTACTCCTCTGAATACATACTGCGGTAATACAAGAGAGAAGATGGCTCACAGAAATGCAAGCATTAGGAGGAGAGAAATACAACAATTTTTCAGAGGTGTCTCTCTCTCTCTCTCTCTCTCTCTCTCTCTCTCTCTCTCTCTCTCTCTCTTTCTCTGGAAGCAGATCCTTTATTACCATAAAAGATTACCTTAAATGCATCTGCAATTCTTTTTTTTTTTCCTATGGTGTCAACTTCAAAAACAAATAAAACAAAAAAATTCATCTCATCATCGCTCATTCACCACCTCGCTCAACAGAGTTCCTGAAGAATCCTTTTTCGGTTTAGAGTCCTTTAACAAGTCCTCTAATCTCATTCCCCACCATCTTAAACCACACATGGTGAAACATCATACAAACACCATCAGTGGCCATTTCGAAGGGTGCAAGGCAACTCAACATCTTCCAGGACAAAAAGCCATAAAATGCAAATTAGAGAGAGAGTCCTATAAGCCAAGTGCAGGTCTTAATTCTTAGCACTCATGGGCTTGGTAGAAGGGAAGGAGCCACACACTCACCTATCTTTGTAGTTTATCACAGTATCGATGATGGCGTTCATCTGCTTGGTTAGTTTGGGGGGGTTTGGTGACAGTTTCTCAGCTGGAGGGCGGCCTCTTCTTTTCTTCGCCTTTTCCACATCCTCCTTCACAGGATCTTTCTCCACATTTCTTCGTCTTTTTCTCTTCTTGAGCCGTACTTCCTCCTCCATTTCTTCCAAATTGCCGTCTTCGATGGCCTGTAAACCAGGAACCAAGGAGGAAAAAAATTCAAGTGAAGAAAATAATAAACAAAACAAACATACCCATACCTTTATAGTAAGGGGTATAGATACATATATCTTGAATAATTAGAATAAAATAAAACTAACTAACAAAGTAAAACTAAAAGTTAACAGTCATCAATGGAGAAAAAAAAAAAAAAAGGAAAAGCCACTACCATGTTGGATAAAACACATCTTTAACCTAAGTTTATATTGTAAGGCCTAATTATTAGAGAGGCAGATATTAAAGCATCTATATATTCAAGTGCTTGAAAATGACTCAATTCACGTGAAATTTATCTCAATATAAGCAAAACATTCTAAAGGCGTCATCACTGATAAGGACAGTAACAATAAACAAAAACCAGGGTGAGTGAAGAAAACAAAATAATCCCCAAAGAATATATCTATGCAGTCACAAGAGCCCCGACCTTTAAGGTTTTACATCAATTGATTCATGATTCACAACATAAATCAACAATTCCATCCAGATTTTGGTTCTAATGCAGAAATCAGTAAACAAGGAAGCAGGAGGGAAGTATGAAGCCACATTCCCTGGTAGACGCAATGAAATCACCCGATAGAGAACACACACTCACAAACAGCAAAAACACTTTTCCCCCAATTACCTGCAAACGCTTGCTTTAAACCAGAGCCAGCAGCACTAATACAGAAAGATAATAAAATAGCTATAAAAACAGCCAGGTGTGAAGGGGACCTGTTCAGAAAAGGCTAAAAGATCCACGTGACAGGACCCACAAGTTCAAACTTTTCTTTTTTTTTTTTCCTGGTAAGTCTCGAAACTTATAAGAAAAATTAAGGGAACAAAAAGAAAAAAAAAAGGGAAAAAACAGACAAAAGAAAATCTGACCATGGAAAAGAAATTTTCTTTAAAAAAAAAAAAATCTTAAAATGACATTTTGAGATTGCTTTCTCACACAAATAACTGCTGCTGCTATTTGTTCCTCCGGCCCTCTCTATATTGCCTCCACTGTATAAATGCTAATCAATCCTCTGCTAGCTGAAAGAGCTCTAATCATAAGGCAATTACCTTCATTTCTCCACAGCACCAAACATGGCTAATATTTATGATCATGTGAGTATAACAATCAATATAAAGAGTGATTACAGCTCAGACGTAATTTCTTTCACTTATGTACAATGCCTCCTGAAAAAGAAAGGTTTTGTGAAGAAAACCTGGTACAGAACACAAAACAACCTGGCATGTTAAAAACGCCAGTGGGATCAAAAAAAAAAAAAAAATGTTTCAATGCACTCTCTCCAATGTGCTAATCCACAGAAGCAACATGCACACAGACAGAATCCTAAGGGACAACCTGAGCCCAGGCCTTAATAATCAAAAGACAATTTCCGTCACCATCCTACAGTGTTCAGATAACCACTATGAAGGAGGCGAGACCTGATGAGTTATGAAGAAAAAGGAGAAAGGAAAAAAAAAAAGCTCCCCATTATTTCATTAATATTCATTTGCCTAAAAGCAGGACACCCACTATACAGCTAAACACACTGCAGCTAAGCAAAGAGAAGAGAAAGAAATTGTCCCGAGTCTCTTGTAGGCTGAACATGCTAATCATAAATACAGCATGCAAGCCTGTCAACAGTTAATGGTACTGCTCTCCTCCAGCACCCAGTTGCACACAGAAATACGGAGAACACCGGCTTTTGATGTGTTACACACCTACACATGCCTGGGATGTAGTTTCTACTGAATCTTCAAGACGGCAACGAAAAAGGATATTTACCTTACCACTATCAGCAGGCCGGCTATCGGAAATCACAGTTAGTGGGGATAAAATTAACAAGCCAGCAAAGCAGCGAGCTGCTAGTCTCTTCATCAGCTGATCAGGAAAAAAAAGAGAGCTGGGAAAGGCTATGTTTTCATATACAAGTAATTTTATTTTACTGAAAATTTAATACTGGAAGGATTGTGGATACTCAAATCTGCTGTTTCATTCTACCTACGACCAGGCCCCAAGCCTTCTTCCTCCAGCCTGTTTTAATATTGACAACTACTTATCATATTGTTCCCCCCTTATTATTCCAGGCGGCAGAATTAGAGATTTTTAGCTCAGGTGGTTTCTGATTCTTGCTTGCATTTTAACAATTAAGCCAATAAGAAAACAAATGAATATTCAAATGTATTTTAAGAGATTAAAGCAAGATATGCTTTTTGTTGTATTTTTTGCTTCATCTTAGTCGTCTTTTTTTTTTTTTTTTTCAGAAAAGATATGCTGCATGGTTTTGGAGCAGTCTAAAAACGATTTTTAACACAGGAGAAAAACCATTCTCCCCCCACTAGATGCATGTAAGTAAAAGCATTGTGCATGTTCTCAGGTTCCTGTATTTTAATACAGTGTTATTTTTCTCTGTAAAGAAAAATCCCGAATAACTGTGACACTTCACTTTCGGTTTTCATACTGCAAAATTTTTCATTGTTTTTCTTTTCAGTGGGATCCATGAGGAGGGGGGAAGTTTGTGAAAAGAGTATTTCTGCCCTAACCAACCATCCCTCCCCCCTTAATTCTGGAAAAAGGGGAACAAAGCTTAAGCTTGTGATATTTGGAGTTTTAAATTTCTATGTCTTTGAGTACCTAAGAAGGGGAAAACAAATTAAATTACAAACAGAACTCGTCACACAAATTTTTATTACAATTGCTAATACTGCAGATTCTTATTAAATTTAGGTTCTGGAGTTACAGGAGATCACACAAAGTACTGACCATTATTCCCCTTAAATTAAGGCTTTTATGCAGGAATGCAGAGAGCTACAAAAATCTTCCCTCCTCCCCAAAGACCCGGAACACATCTAAATCAGGGATTCAGGTTCTGTGGTTTCTAAGGGGCTTTTTCTAATGGAAATCAATTCCCTCCATATTTCCCAATGCTTTTCGTACTTCAAGAGTTAGACTTAAGATTTCTCCTGCATGTAAGGGAAATTATGGGGGCTTCTCTGATTTAAAAAAAAATATTATTTAAGCTAGCTCAACGGACAACTTAGCTGGGCAGGGGGGTGGGTAAAAAAAAAAAAGAAGAAGAAGAAGAAAAGAAACCAAAACAAAACAAAAACAAAAAACTTGCTACACAATGCTAAAAGTATTACCCCCAGAAAGAATTCCCTTCCAAACCTTTTACCAGCACAATAATGAAATAAATCTCAGGAGCAAACCCCCAGTTTCCGACTGGTGACGTGTTGCGCAAGAGTGCGAGCCCTAATTCAACATACAGACGGCTCCCATGCTGAACTGCCTCTAGATTTAATGAAGTGAATAGGAAGGAAGTCGGGGGAAAAAAGTGTACAAATAAGAAATTAACGCTTTCCTTCCCTACCTAAATGGTGAGGCACAACTACGGGGAAGTTTGGTGAGGTACCTCTTTCCTTAAAGGCACACTGCACTCATTTGGCTCCGGATGTCACAAAGAACCCCATATGGTGCTAAAAGGGTCCAGCCAAGTTAAAAGAGTTAAGCATACTTTAGCCTGCGTGTGAGTGTGTGAGTGTGTGTGTGTGTGTGTGTGTGTGTGTGTGTGTGTGTGTGTGTGTGTGTGTGTGTAAGCTTGCTTTTTTTTTTTCCCCTGAATGAAGCTGGAAATTACTCCTTCCTCCACTGGATGGCAACCTTCTTTCCCCCACCCCCTTCCTTTCTCGCTCTCCTTTCTTTCTTTCAATTTTGCTCAAAAGAAAAATACGTTTTCACGAAACAGGATGTGCATGCACAAGCAAGGGAGGGACAGGCTTGCTCTCCAATGATTCTTAAGAAGCAGCGGTTCTGACGAGGACGGGCAGGAGGCGGCCATGCAGGAACAGCCGCCGCTCTGGAGCAGACACAGGAGGCTTGCGAGCACATGGCAGCCCCGGTAATCAGCCACACGTGCTGGCTTCCATCGTGGCCCTCTGTCATCCCGACACACGCCAACTACATCTTCCACTGAATGACGGAAGGTCTAGAAAGCAGGCATTAGGCTCCTTCTCAGCCGGGGGGCGGGGGGTAAGAGAGGCGGGGGTAGGGGGAGGGATGATGAGGTGGAGTTACACGTGACAAGCCCCCCCCACCCCCGCCCATCACAGTCAAGCGGCTGCGATTGTGAATAGGTAAACAGGGGCATGTGAACAAAAAGGCGCTCTGCCCATTGTTCCCACCCTTGCCTCTCCAAATGCACCAGGCAGTGTGGCTGGGCCCCCTCACCATGACCCAACCCGTCTCTAGATACATGGAAAGCAGCAGCAATTCTGGAGATCATTAGACTATAGATGGTAAATGGAAAGAAACAAAAACGAAACAAAAAGAGTGTTCTGATACTAGGTCTGATATTTGCTGTACCCCTTCCCTGATAGGGATTTCTTCCCCCCCCCTCTGGGTGTTGGTGGGGGAGGCTCCTTCTTTAGGGACTCTAGGAGAGAGAGGGAGGGGGGAGAGAGAGGAGGAGGACAGGGAGAGGGGGACAGAGACAGAGAGACCAGGCTCTGCATTAAAGAAAGGATGTGAAGAAAACCTATGAAAAAAAAAAAAAACACACAGCCGTGTTTTCTGGGGACAACTCATCTCCAAAACTGAGGATAAAATCCTGAAAGGCTAAGTCAGGCTCCTTCAGCCCCCAAGACCCTGAGCACTAAGAACACAGACACGATCCCCAAACCTGAAGAGTTATGCTAACAACCAAAATGTAGAATTTAAAGAGAGTTTACAGTTCCATTGTGAGGCATATTCTTAAAATAGGAATATGAAATACTAACAACAAAACTGCGGCCTTGCCTTTCCTCCACAGGGTGGTAAGAGCCGGTTGCAGAACTCTGGACCTAGGACTTGGACCAATGTCTAAGGTTTAAGACATAAGAAAGGTGTACATAAAACCAAATACCCTCCAGGGAAATCCTCCAGACACAAAGGGACAAATACTGCGAGCTGCCATTCCCAGGACAGTAGCTCGGTGGTCACCTGGGCTGCAGGGTCAGGGACCATAAAGGAGCCCTGGTGTCGACAGCTGCAGAAGATTTTGAAGGCACTTCATTTTACTGATGTGTGCACTTAAAATGATGGGAATCAAACATTCTATATATGTATCCCTGTTTTTAAAAGTGGTCATAAAGAAGCTGCATCCTCTACATATTGAGGAGAAATATCCCAGCCACTGCAGGTCCACACATGCTGCCACAGCCTCAGCACAAAACGCCTACTGCTGGGACATTTTGGCAGCTTTCCATTGGAACTCAAATCTTTCAGTATCCCAATAGGTGGCACGTTCAGTCTTGTCCTGCCCAATTGACCACGGACCCTCTCAAGAAAACCTACTTATCCCCTCCATCCATTGTTTTTGAGGAAATGCCCACTGGTGTAAGAAAATACCCACACACAGAGAGCATACCTGTTCTCAAATTGTTTGCTAACAGATGCCTCACATAGTCAAGAGATCGGCTCATCTGAAGCCTAAGGAGCTCACAAAATAGCATTCCTACCCACATGATGGTACAATGTACTGATGATGCATTCACTCAATATAGGCAGACCCCCATTTGAAGATGAAGGTAGACATGTAGCCCATGCTGGTCTTGAGCTAGCAATCCTCCTGCCTCAGGCTCCAGAGTGCTGGGATTAAAGGCATGCAATCATTCGCTTACTTCAGGCATTTATCGGCAGACGACTTGAAACTCAACTGAACTTGCCATTCTCCCTGAACTGGACTTAAATGTTCAATGCTGGCCCTAGACCTAGATGGGAAGCAAGCAGCCTTGGCTTGCCGAATTTCTGGTACAGTTGAGTTTTCTAGTTTCTGTTCGACAACCTCGGGTCACTATTAGAGCAAAGCAAACCAAGGTGTTTCCTTGGCTTCAGTGGTATTGGGGGCCATTTAAAGAGCTGGGGTAGGTGTGAGGTGGGAGCTGAGGTTATAAGAACATCATTTCAGTGTGGCATTTACAACAGGAAAATTAGTATATGGAGAAGCAAAGTTACTTTAATCCATGAAATCCACTAAGAAGCCATCCACATGCACAGTATGGTGATAACATACTTGTAATCTCAGAATCTGGGAGGCCGATCACAAATTCAAGGCCACCCTGTGCTACATACCATGACCCATTTCAAACACCCCTTCACCCCACTCTTAAGCAGGTTGGAGCTCAACACTCTACTAAGGAATAAATTTTCATAGATAGAAGTTTCCAAAACGCCTGGCCCCAGGACCCTACCAAACACTTAAGATCACTGAGACTGAATTATATAGCCAGGCACATGCAGCACTCCAACTTACATGGCAGAACAAAAGAATATGAGAGAATTTGTCACCCTGAGAGATCCCTAGCCAACAAGAAGAAATGCAGTTCAACTTTTGTATCCCACGGCCACTTGTAAAGCCACTACCAAGTCACACACTGCAGACACCTCTCTCTGCCCATTTTTCCCTTGAGCTCTCCAAGAAGGCCTAGGTCATTTCTCCTTCGAGGAAATACCAAGAGGGAGCAGCGGGTTATTTTGGTAGAAAGCCACTGCTTACTGGGGGCAATGTTAACAATATGAACACCGACAGGAAAACTGCAATGATTAAGATTGTAACCACACTTGGAGGTTACACAGGAAAGGTACTCCAAGACACCTTCATAAATGCAAGGCTCGAGCCAAACCACCTCTCCCAGGGTTCTCTGGGCTGGGCTGGGCAAGGCAGTCCATGAGTTCCTGAGCCTTGATCCAGGATCACATGTTACCACCACATGGCAAATTCTCTGGTCTCTGCACTCACTCATTGTGGATGAAAGCAATGAAGTAACAGACGAGCCTGGGCTAAGAATGCGGCACTTGTTCTACTTGCATCAGATGCAAAGGATGCTCATGAATGGCACAAGAAGGAGGCAGGAGAACACATACATAAAACAACATCAAAGTGTACTAGTTTGAGGCCTTCTGAGAAAGGAAAGCCCCAGCCTCAACCCCAATAAATCTTAAGATACACAGGGCCACTGAGGCTCTTTGTGTTTTTATTTTTGGACTTGTAGTAGTTCTTTGAGGAATTTATTCAGTGTGGTTTGATCATATTCACTCCCTTCTTAGAAGAGGTCCTTCTATAAGTAACCTTTATGTCATTACAGTTTTCCTTCTGTAAATCAACCAACTTCTCTACTTTTGCCTGAATACCAAATTTTCCAGGAATTATTACCATTGTGGTCTTCAATCTAAAATTGTGTGCTCAATTTCAGCCATAAGTAGCCTCCTGTTCCCAGTGCCATTTAAATGGAAAAAAAATAATGTTCAGATGTCTTTACTGTACTTTTATAGCAATGGGGTGTGTGGTACCTCCACACGGGCCCAGAACTCCTGTATGCTTCACTATGCTGTGGCCATTTCAAATCTCTTAACACAACCACTTTCGCTTTCTGAGTCACTTCTTGTTTCTTCACTCTGTACTTTCACCATTTAGTATCTAAACCTCTCTTTTGATGATCTATGTTGGTAAAATATCACACGCATTTATGACTGGGAGACGAGGAGGCAAAATACTTGTATGCCTCACCGTGTGCCAATGGCCATTTAGACAGAGACAAACCAGCTGCAGGATTTGAAAGGAGGAATGAGCCTCATCACCGAACCAGAGGCTTACCTCCTATTTGCTGCCAGAATTACACCTGAAAGGCTAGCAACATCTGTACTTTATACACAACAATTCATAACTGCTACACCCATGGTGTTATGGTCTAAAAATCCATCGATTGGGATCCTAATCCCCAATACCTCAGAATATGACTGCATTTGAAGATACGGCCTTTGGAGGGGCAATTAAAATAAAATGAGTAAAATGAAGTCGTGTTAGTGGGCTCTGATCCTATATGACTGTTGTACACAGGTACACATGGGACAGTCATGTGAAAAACAGAAGAGCATCTCCAAGACAGAGAGGGGCTCAGAAGAAACCAAAGATGTCACACCTTGATGTGACATGGTCTGTCCCCAGAGCTGAGAAAAGTTCCTATGGCAGTTTAAATTATAGGCTGTGTTATATTGTCACAGCTAACTAATACAATATGGCAACTGAAATGTATTGTTGGGAATTAGTGCTTAATTGTAGCACAGTGATGGAAATGCACACCTATTGGTCCAAAGCAAGTCACACGTGTGCATATCATTTTGATTAAGTGATGAAGGTCTTTGTCTTCCAGGGCATTCTTTAATCTAAAGGAAACTGTTCCATACCCCACACCTGCTGCCTGGACAGCCATGTCCTAAGTTGGGCAACTTCCCCCTGTCCTTGTCTTGCCTAACGATCTCTTGTTTTCAAGGTATCCTGGGGGGTTCTCAATGACATACATGAGAGAGATTGAATTGCTACAGGCATTAAAGAATATATCCGTGGGAGGAGAAGCTGAATGGGGTGGCACCTAGGCCAGAGAAGTCTTGAGTTGAAAACATGAAGTTGAAATAGCCCTCTATTTAGAGGGCTACTTGTTCAGAGCACATAGAGGAGCTGGTCCCAGGGGAACTGGGATTCCTTACATACAAGACGTGCATTTATTTAGGCTGTGACTAGATAAAAACATGTACACACACACACACACACACACACACACACACACACCACCACCACCACCACCACCACCACCACCACCACCACCACCCACCCCTATTCATATATTACTGGGGCACCAGGGCAAGGAAGACTATGAGGTCCCACACTTCCTACTTAGTACATTGAGATAATCAACTATTCATTAATTGAGAGAATATAAAAGCATGACTGTCTTAATAAAGCCATAAATTTTGGGTCCTGGAGAGCCATACATACATTGCAAACAAAACTTCCTCTCTAGTGAAGTTGAAAATCAGTCTATAATTCTGAAGTACAAAGAAGTAAGAGTCTGAATTAAATATGACTAGGTCTGGCTAAGACACACACACCCTTTGAGGAGCCTTGCATGGCCTCTTGTTGGTACTCTAACCTGGCAGGGCTGGTAGGTTTGCTCTGAATCTATAGCTGACATCAAGATGGGAAGAGTGAGATAGCAGATAAGATGCCCAAAGAAAATCAACTAAAGCACACTCAGAGAGTGGCAAAGACAGACAAACACAGGGACTGGCTCTAATGGTTGTGACATGTGTATAAAGAAAATGGCCCCTAAAACACATTTTAGAAATGGGGCATCTGGAGTTTTAGAAGGTGCACACCTGCCCTTTAGTAATTCTTTTTTTTTAACTGTTTTTTGTAATTTTTTTTATTAGTTCAAATTAGAAACAAGCTTGTTTCACATGTCAATCCCTTCTCCCTCTCCCTCCCGCCCATCAGTAATTCTGAAGGCAAGGGCCTGCAGCATTGACCTCTGAGGAGTGTGTCCCAGCAGAGATCGTCTTGCCAGAGTCTACCCGAATGTGCTGAGACCTGAACCTCGGAATTTCTTTTGGTGTCACATAAATTAATGAAATAAAATTGTGGAAAGCAGTAAGGTTCTTGGGCTGCCAAGATGGTAAAACTGTTTGCTTTGAAGTCTGATGACCTAAGGTCTACTCGGGATCCCTCATGAAGATAGGAGAGAACTAACTCAACAAAATTGTTGTCTGACCTCTGCACACATGTCATGGCACACATGCATCCCCCCCTTACATCATACATACATGTAACAGTAGTGAATAAAAAATTACAAGATTCTTATTTCTAAAAAGGTGAACACACATTCAGGATTCCAAAAGAGGTTTATTTCTTTAAAAGTAACGTGGGCATTAGATCAGGCGAGGCTTGACTGTTGGAATTTGGGAAGCATCTATACTCAGTATGCTTTGTTAGCATTGGTTGTCAGTTTCTCACTTTCCCTAAAAAAAGCGAAGCTGGGAATCCTAAGCAACACACATTACGGCTATTATTTCTGCAGGAAAGATTGCAGAGTGTTCTAGTCAGGAAACGGAAGGGGACCTCAGCTTCCCTCAGAACATGGCAATAGGATGCTCCTGAGTTTCTAACTTATGGCTCCATCTGTGACACCCTGCTGGGCCTCATTCATCTACCTTCTCTCACCTTCCTGGCCAGGTGCTTGCTCTGACCAGTAACCACTGGCTCTGACTGAGCAGTTATGGAGATCCCTTTGTTCTTTTAGGAATAAAGGGGTCACATTACCCTGCCTGCTCTTTGCGATTTTGTCCTTTTTGTCTTTTTGTAATGCTATCATAAGACTTAATACCTGGATGCCATGTCTGCTGAACCCCCAGGCTAAGGATTAAATTTAGGGCCTCACACTAAGTCCCTTACCACTGAGCTACATTCCCAGTCTGTTTTTTTGTTTTGTTTATTCCTTTTCTAAAAAAGGTATGGGACATATTCTATTTGCGAGGTCCTCAGTCATTTTCACCTTCTTCTGCCCTACTTCTTCCATTCCTCTCCTTTGGTCAGCTTAGCAAGTCCAAGCTCATGTGCCTCCAAGCCAATGTCATATGTCATCATTCCCTCCATGGCTTACATGGTACTGGTGATTGCATCCTCAGAATTCCTGTGTTGAAATACTATCCCTCAAGCCAATAGCACCAGCTTGTGTGAAAACTGGGAGGTTATTAGTTCCTGTAGGCAGAAACTCTGTGGCTAGGATTAGTGCCCTCAGAAAACAGACTCCAGTGGGCTCCCTGGCCCCTTCAACCCCAAGATGACGTCTATGAACACTAGGCAGAACCACCACACAGCATCTTCTGAGACTTTCCAAAGGTTCTTTTAGGCTGCAGAGTTATGAGGAATAGATTGCTATCGTTTATGACAAACACAGCTTGAGGTGTTTTGTTACAGGAGTCTGTAGTAAGATACCAGCAATGTGAATATTCTTCAAGCAACAGGAACTCAAAATCCAATGTCTTCCCATAGCAGCTGTATTTGCTCCCAACTATGAGATCCCCTCTCTCACCTGGGACGCCTGTCCTAACCCCCTGTACACGAGCACTTTGTATGCAGCGTAGTATTTGCTGTAGCTATTTCAAATGCTAAGCCAGAAACACAAGGTCTCCTTCTTCTCCCATACATTGCTGAGCTATTTACCATTATCACACTAATGAGCCCACTTTCTGAAGACACGGTGTATCCAGGAAGCCACAGACTTTTTTCCTTCAAACGTTCCCAATTCCCATACCTGTCTCCTCTAGTCTTTTCTTATTTTGCTCCCCCCACCATTACTGTTCTTTCACAACTTCCCATTCTGTACTGCCAGTCTTGGGTTTCCCTGCTTCATCTAACCATAGTTTTCTACCCTTATCTGCAAATTCTCCAACTTTTTCTCTGGCTCTCTTTCCCCCCATGGACTGTAAATGTTCAGGCATATGTGGTCAGTGGCTTAAAGACTGTGTAGTCCTTCATTAGTCTTCCGGGAGGCTCTTACTGACTCTCGGAGAGTTTGCTGTCAAAGAAGCGCACAAAGAAGGGCCCTAATGGAGTACAAACTATATGCGTCAACCTACTGGGAAGGCTATCAATCTGGCTGCTCCTGTATAGGAGGGCTCCCGAGTGGCTTGGTAATAAATCCATAATCTTCATGTCTTTTAAGAAGCCACTAACTAGAACTACTATTGGAGGGCATGTCTCCCAATTCCTCGGATGGATAGATAGACAGATAGATAGATAGATAGATAGATAGATAGATAGATAGATAGATACATAGATAGATTTATAGATACATAGGTAGCATGTCTTCTAATTATTAGGATGGATAGAAAGAAAGAAAGAAAGAAAGAAAGAAAGAAAGAAAGAAAGAAAGAAAGAAAGAGGGAAGGAAGGAAGGAAGGAAGGAAGGAAGGAAAAAAAAAGAAAGGAAAAGAAAAGAAAGAATAAATCTCCTGAGGAGTTCCAGTTTGCCCAAAATCTGTGTCACCTGTATTTCTTTTTGGAGCTACCAACTAAGATTTCTACATCCTATCCAGCACTTTTATCACTTTCCCATCAGCCAAGGCAAGTATTTGTCTCCGTGAATCTTTCTGACTCACCTATGAGAGCATCACACCCTCCCCTATCCAGCCTAGAGGTTTCTCTATCCTATCGGCCATCCTATAGGTCACTTCTGAAATGGCACACAGACCGTTTCTCTGTGGCATCTTTGCCCTGGAAGCGGGCCTCTGTTTCAAGTGAGTGGGTCATTCTCACTTCCCTCCTCTTAATAAATTCACTGACATTGCAAACAGTTCACCACCTTGCTGAAATAAAATAACTGTTTACTCCTCTGTTTTCTTGAAACAAGGACTTTCCAAGGAATGACATTTTAACACCAGGCTTCAGTGACTAATTCAAAGGCCTCACAATGCATTATGAACTAAAACAGGCCAGATAAACTGGGCAAGAGAGGACCCGGACGTTGTGAGATAATTTTTTTTGTACACTTTGAAGATGTGTCTAAGGCACCTTCTGATTGGTTTAATAAAGAGCTGAATAGCCAATCGCTAGGCAGGAGAGGACAGTTGGAACTTCCAGACAGAGAGAGGAACTCTGTGAAGAATCTAAGAGGTGGGGATTTTCCATATTAGATATCAAGGACAGGTAACGAGCCACATGGCAGAATGTAGATTAATATAAACTGGTTAGTTTAAGTGTTACAAACTAGTAGGCAACAAGCCTAAGCTGAGGCCAAGCTTTCATACTTAGTAAGAAGTCTCCACGTCATTATTCAGGACCTAGTATCCCAAAGAAAGACCTGTGTAGCAAGCTTTCTTGTCTGACTATCTTTTGACTGCCAGCCCACAAATAATGATGCAGAGACTTCTTATTAATTATGAAAGGTTGGCCTTAGCTTAGACTTTTCCCCAACCAGCTCTGATAACTTAATTAACCCATTTTTTTTTTAAATCTATGTTCTATCATGTGGCTTGGTTACCTCTTCTTAGTATAGAGCATCTGGCTTGCTCTGAGTCTACAGGTGAAATCACTCAACTAAATGCCTCCTCCCAGTTTCTTTCTCTGCCCAGAAGTCGCCTCTTCTGTCCTACCTCGCTATTGGCCATTTAGCTCTTTATTAAACCAATCAGAAGGTGCCTTAGGCAGAGACACATCTTTACAGTGTAAATAATATTTTGCAGCATATCTGTTACACCCATGGTTTTAGTTTACCCTGCTGCCACCTATCTTGCTTTATTCTGGTTATTTTAACAGGTACCCACACAATCTTCTGTCCTGTTTTAGCTTTAAGAGTTGAACAGCATGAAAAGAAAATCCAGACCAACAGGTAACGCTGCCATCTCTGAGCTGAGAAGTAATAAAGTCCTCAGTTCAAAGGCAGAGTAGTGTCTGTATCATGACTGAATGAGGCACAGTGGAGGGCAGGGAAGGGCTGAGCTTCCCACAAATGAAACAAAACCATGGTAGAGACACTGACCTACAAGGTATAAAAAGCCCAGAGTCCAGCTGCTTAGCAGAAAGAGATCCACAAAGCAGGCTCTCTGTAGTTTCGACCCAGCTAACAGTCGAAGAAGTCTCATATTCCCCCAGGAGGCTCTCTCAATTGATCTAGGCTGATCCCTCCAAGGTTTTCACACCCACATGTTTCCCACCTGCTTCAGGCTCTGCTTTTCCAACAGGAGGGTAGAACACATGGGCCAGGTGGTCATCAGCAGGGGTGGCAATCATTGATCTTTAACAAAACTTAGATGTTTTGCATCATCAAAATCAAAAAGGCAGCAGATTCAACATTGGACATTCACTCAGCAGATACACCTGTCATGAAGAAGATGGGAAATCCCAAACCCACTCCAGGTTTGTGAGCTATGGGAGAAATTATATCGATTCCAAGTCTCTTGGTGACTAAATGGTGGCATGGATTTATAGCATGTAACCTGTCACTGTTTCACACAGAGAAAGGCAGGAAGGAAAAGAACCCAGAGAATAGGCCTGGTTTGGCTCAAAAGCAGTCCTGTAAGCTAGAGGTATGGCTCAGCGATTGAGCATAAAAAAAAAAAAAAAAAAAAAAAAAAAAAAAAACACACACACACACACACCTTTAACCCCAGCACTCTGGAAGCAAAAGTGGGTGGATCTCTGAGCTGAAGGACAGCTTGGTCTACATAGGGAGCTCTTGGACAGCCAAGACTACATAGAGAGACCCCCCATCTCAACAACAACAACAAATAAAAAAACTACAAAAGTTAAAAATAAAACCTATGGGAATGAGTTTTAGTTAAGAATTTTGTCTTGGGGAGAAGAGGGTATGTTTTGCCCACTTTCTAATAATTAGAAACAGACTAGAATAAACTCACCAACTGTAAAACATAAGAGAGGCAAAAGGGATTTTGAAGGGAGGACAGACACCCTGTGAGACACAGAAGCCCTATTAATGGGCAGAAAGAAAAGTCATTTTCCAGCTTGGGATGGCATGCTGCTACACATCGGCCCTAAATACAAAAGGTAGTCTGCTGGCACCAAGTGCCTGTAAAACAGGCTTCCTCCTGGTAAATGCCACCAACAGGCTGAGGCTTGATGGGCATCTCGGGTGGAGCTGACCGGGTCTACTGCCAAGTGTGGAGCCTCACAAGAGGTTGAGAACCACCCTGGATGCAAAGCCACCCAAATGGCTTTTCAATAGGATTTTCCCTTGGCCCTTTCTCCAATATACACAAAGGTCAGTGAGAGTCTATTGTTTTTCTTCCACTCTTCTGTATTTTACTCCTTTTTGTTTTGTTTTTAAAGATGGGCCATGCTCAAGTCTCTTACATAAACAGCACAGTATACATACAAAACCTAGGCACACTCTCTCAGAGCCTAAAATCATCTCTAGCGTCAACTTACTCACTTAGATTCCCTAATATGATGCAAATACTATGTAAATGATTGTTGTGCTACATTGTTTAGTAGTACAATGAATAATGTACTACTATAATGACAAACATCTATGTTCAATATAGATACATTTTTTTAAAAAAGCAATTTTGATCTGTGACTGCTTGATTCTCAGGATGTGGAATCCATGAACCACATGGTTATCTATACCATGACACTGAAGTACTGTTTTTTTTTTTTTAAGCGAATGCAAATGGATTTGATCTTGATAAGTTAAGGAAAAACTCGATGTTTTCAATAAATACAATGAGATCTATTTAACATCTTTAACATCTGATATATACTCTACTACGCAGTGGTTGGCAAGGGATCGAAAAGGCAGCTAGGTAGGCTAGACAATCCTAGTTCTTGGTCTGTACGGAACTGATGAAGTTCCTAGTCCCTGTAAGAAGTTGTGCCTGTAGGCCTGTGGCAGCAGTTGCCCCTTCACCATGTTCTACAACACTGGCACCTTACCTATCATGGCCCACAGCCACACAGGACTGGCCTTAGTTCTTCAAATGCCATTCATAGCATAACCAGGATGTCCCTAAAGTCTACACAGGGATCAGTTACTAAGTCCACAGTCCCAACAGAACAGACTTGTCAACTCTACACAGTCAAGAAGAACAACCACAAAGAAAAACCTCTGAGTCCTAGTCCCTGACAACTGAGACTTACAGAATTGGAGATGGCCCAGGACAAGTCTGAATCAGCCCTCCGGTGGTCACCAAAGGCAATGCTGAAGAGTGACAAGGCAGGATGGAGGGGCTCTGTCTACCCCTGCTCCCATTTCATGACTCCACTGTGCAGACAGGGAAACCGAGTCACTGGGTGGTAATAAAGCTGTCTCAGTCACATTCTCCCACTATGCCATCAGAAGCCACAGCGGCATAGAGGAAGAGTCACACTGGCAGTCCCCACAGCTTCAATTTTTAAAACGTCTTTGTAAAACGATTCTACAAGGTTCAAATGCCAGGTAATTTTTTAAAGAATCATCATCACACACTTTAGGAAGGTGATTTCTGTGATGGGCTCTGAGCAGCACGGTGACCTCCAATATTACACTATAGCAGGAACAGCAGTACAAAAGCAAGGTGTTGTGATCCTGTCCACAGATTTCCTTCATTCTAACAATTCTTTCTCTCTAGTGGGAAAGCGGGAGGCAGCCACATAGACAGCATCCCGGTGATACATTTTCAATCTATATACTCATACCTGACACTCGCACAAAATGAAAAGAGGAGCATCCAGTTCCTTTAGTACTCAGTGTTTCTAATTTTAAGGTTGTTGAGACTAACCCGACTTTTACTGAGATGGAGTTCAGGTTAGAAGGCAGCCAGTGGAGAACCTAGCAAGATTTCTGGGAAGTAGCTAGGTGGAAGCAATGCTTGTACATTCCATGCATTTTTACATAGGTCCCATCCATGCTTTCTGAAAGAGTGCTGGCGCCTTCACAGTTTTGAAAAGTTCAAGGGCATATCCGGGTCCAAGTAACACACCATTAGGATTGTTTTGAGTAGGAAATCATTATGAAGGCGTGGATCACTAGGATCCCATTGGAGAGATGCTGGTAATGCCTATCTGCCTTGACTTGCATTAGCAGAAAGAAAAAAAAAATCACATCATTCTACTGGCTTTGCCAAAAGGATAAGGGCTGCAGCCAAACCTTCTCTCCTAGCTCTCCCTGCTGCCTGCACCATGTCCATTTATTCAAACACTTATTAAGTGCTGGCAATGACGGGGTTGCTGCTCCAGTTTCTGGGATACACCAGGCTGTCCCAGGAGTTCAGGGCTGGTGGGGGAGAACTGCCTTTAGGCAGAGGCAGTGCCATGAAAACAATGTACCCTATGAGACAATAACAAACACCATTCAGCAAGGGGGGACAGGAAGGGTCTCTGTGGAACTCATCCAGGGTGTAGAGTGCCAGAAAGACAGTCCTGTGGGCCAGCTTCTTAACAGTGAGGGAGTTGAAAGCCTTATAGATCACCTGCAAGTATTTGGGTTCCACTCCCCTATGGCTAGCTACAGTGGAGTGGAGGGAATGAAGGCAGGGCAATCAAGGTGATCAGAGTACACATTCTTTCCAAAAGGTTTCTTCGGAATCCTCTGGGCAACTTGAACAAAGATAGAGTCGCCCTCTAACATGCCAGGACTCTGAACATGTCACATGCTCCAACCTTCACTACTTTGCACTCAAGTTCCTGTTTCTTTTGTCAGGGAATGTGTGGGCTGTATTTCTCCTTCCCCCAAAGCCAAACAGAGCTGACAGGTAACAAACATCCAGCTGTTGCTGTTGGAAAGGCTGGAGTCTCACTTGCTGTGTGTACGCTTGGAGATCCACTCTTTACCAGCCCTTGCGGGTGGCTAACAGCAGCAGGAAGACAAACCCAGACCTCAGGGACAGCAGCCCTCTCCTCCTTTATCAGTCGGAAGGCGGGGCTACTTAGATACCATTCCCAGAGGGCTGACACTGCCATGGTAGCATTATGCAGAATATACGTTGTTTAAAGCCTGCTCATTTCCTGCACAGTTACAAACCCATCTTTTCGTCTCTGCTAATTCTCACTTGCTGTGTGTACGCTTGGAGATCCACTCTTTACCAGCCCTTGAGGGTGGCTAACTTGCAATGTCATTGCTAAGAGCACCTCTCAAGTCTGGCTTTTAATTGCATTAATAAATTTGGCCAGCTGTGAATGTGTGCAGAGTAACAACTTAATACACTGCCCACCTCCAAATACATCTACGGCTCAATGTTCGGTACATGATCATTAAATTGAATCTGTTCATGAGCACACGGGTGACAAAGCAGGAGGGGATCATTATTAAAAAAAAAAAAAAAAGTCACAACAAACAAAGCAACCACAGCTTCCTGTGACTTCGGAGGTTTCCTTTAGACAATGAATGGTAAAGCTCCGCACATCAAAGCTGCAGATGAGCCACACCTTAGTTTGAGGTAGAATAATCAAGTACCAGGGATGGGGCAGCCCAGGGACAGGTCACACTAATGTGATGGTGTGTAATCTGACAGCATAGAGGTTGGTGATAACTATTCGGGAACATGTTTCTGAGGGTGTTTCTGAAACAAGAAATAAGCTTTTCAATCGGTAAAGCCACCACTGTGACTCTCTCCCTGCCCTGAGGGCCAGGGAAGAAAAGGAAGAAGAGAAAATGAGAACTTTCTTTTCCAGCCACGCAGTTCATCTTTGTCCGGATTTCTGATTCTCAGGCCTCTGGAGTCCAGGACTTACACCAGCAATGTTCCTGCCCTGGGACTTCGATTGTCAGATATGGACTAAGCCACATTACTGGCTTTCCTGTGCCCTAGTAGAGAGCCAGCACCTCACGGGAGTCTCAGCTTCCACAATCTTAAGCAGGGGCCTACACTCAGTCGCTTTCTCAGTACTGATCCTGCTCCTTCCTTCCTTCCACAAAATAAAACCTTACAAACAACACGGTTCTGTGTGATTGAAGTCTGAGAACTGTCTGCAATACAGGGGGGTTCTGGCTCTTCTGCCTTTTCCTGCCAGCAGGAAACCAACTTTTTTTCTTGCCGTCCTCACACTTGGGAAAGGCCAGTCAAAGATCACTTGACATAGGTAGTAGCACACACTCTATGGCTGCCAGCCCCCATATTCTTTCTGTAAGCATGGGCTAAGGAGAAAACATTAGTAAAGACCATTGGCTGAGGGAGTCTAGGTTAGCAAGCAGTTGGGAGAAAACTAGATTGAGCCAGTGAACTGCTGGGGGAGTTTAGGTTAGCTGGCTTGAGTTGGATAAGCATATGGCCAGATGCTGTCGCACCTTCAGTGAGCAGACATGCAATTGCCATCCTGTTTCATCCCATCAGTGAGGAGTCCCTTACCTTTCTCCTGTCACCCTAAACTTTTTCTTCAAGACACACAGCAGAATTGTATTTCTTCTATTACCTGTTAGGGCTTTCTCTGAAACATATTTTTCTTAGAAGGGAACTCTTCTATTTTAGGATCCTGGTTCTGTATAATACAATACACATTGAAACAGAGAATACCTCCTCCTGGACCATGTTATTAAAAAAAAAAAAAAAGAACAAAGAAGGCGTCCAGAGGTTCAAAGGGTATCTGGGTCATGATGAGGAATTGACCCTTGGTAGATCTCATGCCTTATGTTCTCAGCTCCCAACAGAAAATGGCTTTAAGTGGCAGTTCATCCCATCCAGACACTTAGATAAGGAAAATGGAGTCACCCTACCCTGACTTATTCTCCCTTAACAGTGCAGGCCCCAACCCTTACCAAGGATGAAAGCTAGTTATTGGTTTGCTAAGGTTGAATGGGGTTTTGCTTGTTTGTTTTTTGTTTTGTTTTGTTTGAGACAGAGACTTACTATGCTGCCTTGACTGGCCTAGAACTTGCTATATAGATGAAGCTGGCCTCAAACTCAGAAATCTGCCCATCTCTAAAAAAAAAAAAAAAAAAAGACTTCAGTCATCTCACCTTATTGACTTTAAATAAATAAACAAGCCATCAAACAAATAAATGCCCTGTGAGATTAAACCCCAAATCTTAATTTGAAAAAAACAAAAAACGACACATTTCCATTTTTTCCATTCTCTACAGAAATAAATGATTTTTTTCTTCATCTCAAGAGAATATGAACTTACAGGGTCTCTTTTGTACCAATAGGGCCAGAGCAATTTTCCACTGTTATTTTTGATGACTGAGTTTGATTTGGGAGCCAAATCCTGATTTCTAACAATCAAATTCAAGACCAGAAATTCTAGACATTAAGGTCTGAAAACAGAAAAAGAAGTCAGTCATTCAGCACAGTGTCTTCAGCCTCCCAACCTTTACTCTTTATTTCAGGCGACCCTCTGAGGACTATTCCTTCTGTTGAATTTACTCTGCTGGATTCTAACAAAAGGGAACGTACTGGGGTCAAATGGCTGCTTAGAGCAATCCGGCCAGTGGATATAAAATAAAAGCGGTTGGAAGTTATTAAAATTACTTTACTGCTGTCAAATATTTCCTCCAAACAATTCATGGCCCTTAGCACCATTAATTAGTTCAGGACTTCCATCCTAAAGCAGAACCTGGAATGTGGGGAAGCCAAAATCTATTTTCTAGGGCCTTAGCTCTCCCTTGTGTATAAAAACGGAAATGCAGCTTGCTAGAAAATTCTGCCCCAGTAAATTGGATGACCTAATTTTAAAACTTAAATGCCATTAGAAAAGTAAAAGGTCACATCTTTTAAGTCTTGTGTCTTAAAAACAAAACAGAGATTACTTAAAATAACAAAAAAGTAGGGAATTATATTTGTGTTATATATGTTATGCTTTAGGTAAAGTATCCAAGAAATCTTACTGGCATAAGATAAAATATTTTTAGAGAAAAATTACATTTCCCAGAATCACAGATGTTCTCAGCCAAAATATAGTTGAGAGATTCCAGCCTGTCTCTGATTTGGGAAGGATCATACTTCATCCAGCCCAAACAGAGATGTTATCCTGTTTCAGATACTTCCAGAGAGAAGAGCCCAAAGCCTACCTCTTCATACCTTGGAGATCTTATTATTTCTGATGTATTTCAGCAGAATTACAAATATGTAATTAGAAACCTCCAGCCTCTTAGCTTTTTCTTGTATATGTTTTTCAAGACAGGGTTTCTCTCTGTAGCCCCGGCTGTCCTGGAACTTGCTCTGTAGACCAGGTTGGCCTTGAACTTAGAGTCCTTTCTGCCTCTGCCTCTGGAGTGCTGGGATTGAAGGCGTGCTTCACCATCCACCCTGCTTTGTGTATGTATTGGGGGGGGGCATTTTATGATTGAAATCATCAGTGATCCATCCACTGATTCTCCCTTCTAGAGTTTGGCACCTTGTGCTGGAGTGGCCAAGTCCGGGAATCTATTCTGTCTATATGTGCATGTTGACATCGCCCAGCTTTTAAAATGCCAAAGTAAATTCCATGGAGAGGTTTCCACCTGATTTACTGGTTATGCCCCACTGTTATCTCAAGAGTCCTTTGTTTTCTTTCATTTATATCAGGCCTTGGGAAAATAAAACTCTCAAAGTCCTCCTCATGGCCAGCAGATGTGATCTTAGGGACCCCATCAGGGTACAAACATCATAAGAAATCCATACTTTCATCTGATTCCAGATTTATCAAAGGAAAGATACGGGTGTGCCTTCTTTGCTCTCAGAGGTTCCTTTTGAAACTTTCTGCTTTCTGACAATACCCGTGATATTACTGCCTGGCCTTATCACATTTCAAAGTACTTACTGGGGTCTAACTGCTCAGGGCATCATTACAAAATGAAGGGCATTTTCCTTCAGTGCCGGGAACCTATGTAGACAACCTCATCCACAGTGTATATAAAGACGCGAAAGGAAACAGGAGACGCCCTGAGGAAGTGCACAGGGATACTTAGAAATTTAAGTGGGAGTTTTCTTTGGCTTCCCCGCCCATTTAACTTTTTATTGATTCTTTGTAGATTTCCCATCAAATTTTTGTGTCCTCCCCACAACATAACCCCACATCTCACCTCCAAGCTGAATACCAAACCCAAGCCCTTGCACTTGCTGGGCAAGTGCTCAGCCACTGAGCTAAACCCCAAACCCCTTAAATGGAACTCCTCCCCCCTCCCAGTCCTATCCCTTCCCCCACCATCTGTTCCCACACCCCAATCCACTCCTACTCTGTGTCTGGTTAGGAAAGGGCAGATCTCTCATGAGTATCAACAAAACATGGCGTATCAAGTTGCACTAAGACTAAGCACCTCTCCATGTATGAAGACTGGGCAAGGCGACCCCAGTATGAGGAGTAGGGTCCCAAAAGTCAGTGAAAGAGTTGAAGACAACCCCTGTTCCCACTGTTAGGAGTCCCACAAGAGGAACAAGTTACATAGCTGCAACATATATGTAGAATGCCTAGGTCAGTCCGGTGCAGGCTCCCTGGTTGTCAGTTCAGTGTCTGTGAGCCCCTATGAGGCCAGGTTAGCTGATTCTGTGAGGGTTTTTTTTTTTTTTTTTTTTTTTTTTTTTTTTCCATGTCCTTGACCCCTCTGGCTCCTACAACATTTTCTCTTGCTCTTCTGCAGGATTCCCTGAGCTTGCCTAATGTTTGGCTGTGGGTATGCATCTGTTCCATCAGTTGCTGGATGAAGCCTCTCTGATGACAATTGGGCTAAGCATCAATCTGGTCACAGGAGATGGTCAATTCAGGCTATGTGTCCACTATTGCTAGGAGTCTTAGCTGGGGTCATCCTTGTAGATTCCTGGGAGATTCCCTTATGCCAGGGCAGGTAGTGAAATGGATGGGGAGAGTATTGAAAGCCACTCCTGGAAAGGGGGGACATTTTGGCCTCAGGTAAAAGCGGGATTTTTCAAAACCCGTATTTTTCAAGACATCAGATCCGCTGTGTGACAAAGGTATGCTCTCCAAATTTGTTGTCTCCACCCAACTGTAATTACATATTACTCAGAGCACATAATCTACATCGCATTCCAATTATCTCCAAGTGCTGCAGGGCAAAAATCACTCAACTTGGCAATTAAACAAATTCCAGGTTATCACTAAGCGTTTTAAGGAAGGGAAGCGTTCTGAAGTTGGCAGGAAGACCAAAGGGACAGGAAGAGCAGAGAAAAGCCTTCCAGAAACCACCGTTAGCTCACCCTTTAGTTTTGCAGTAACCCCAACCCGACAAAGTCCCTGTCCTCAAGAACGATGCCTGCACTATAAGCTAGAAACCTGTCGGGCAGAGTACACAGGGCTGAAGTCAAATGAAAAGCCCTGGCCTACCCACTGCCTCAGTTTCTGCCAATATAATAAATGGAATGCCTGCAATCATGAGTAAGAGACATGTTTTTTTTTTTATTTTTCAAGAAATTATCAAGACTTCAATTATATCATGAGCACAAATAGACAAATGCAAGTTTATCATGTAATGTGGCACTGCTAACACCTTGAGTACACCCCCAAAGAAGTTACCAAATACACAGAATATTTTTAATATGCCTTTCCACACATTCTAGATAGACCATCCCTTGTGCAAGAAAAAGATCCATTGTCTTAAATAATGATGAGGATAAGGTCAGTGAAGAGAAACAAACAATGCCTTCACTTTGCGAACCAGCAGTAGGAGTCCAGCAGCAGACACTAATGTCAATCAGGCTTCTCCAGGTGAGGCAGACCCTTCCAAGGGCTGTGAAATAGCTAGTGGGAGCTGCTGGCCTTTTCAAAGACATGCCTTCAAAGCAGTATTGCTTTCTTACTTCTGCTAAGACAGATACTAATAGTAAATGTCCCCTATGTGGGGACATGATTTTGAACCCTTGGTCCACAGCTGATAGGGATTTGGAACCTTTGAGACATAGAGCCTCCTTGAATGAGGTAGGCTGCTAGAGTAGCAGGTTTCAAGGCTATCCCATCTCTGCTCTGCTGGAGTTCTCTGTTTCCGGACTGCCATGGGATGTATCCATGGATATATATGGATACGCATCCATATACATGCGTGCACATATACTCACACAAGCCCAAACACACATAAATAGATGTCTTTAGAAGACAACAAAATCCCTCAGGGTGCTGGAGGTAGAAAGGCATGTTCAGAATAACGTTCATTCACCAGGAAGCTAATGAGGCTTGGCCTTCAGCATCTTTTAGGACAGTCTCTCGCTGTATCTTTCATATGGTCATACACTTATCTGTAATGTCAGACATTCTATACCATTTTTTTTAAGTGCCTGAGTCTGCTTAACCATCAGATCCTAGAAATCGGAGGCTCGAAGGCCCTCGGAGGCAACTTGGCAACTGTTAAGGAAGGGGCCAGTTTCTATGTGTCCCACATATTCCAACACACTGTTCAAGAAGCAGCCAAGGTACGAAAGAGTCAAGAGTCCTTTGAGACTAAAGAAAGCAGAGGTGTAATGAAATATCCGAACAAAGAACAACTTCTGGCTAGAACTGGTGGTCTGGAACCCCAGACATCAGGAGTACCGGTCATCAAAGTCTCTAAGAGCATAAAAAGGGACCAGGTGTACATTAATACCTCCCGGGATAGCAGTAGCCCTTCAGCCTTCTACCAACTCTCACAGAGACTCACAGGTGGGAAGAACAAAGATGCATGACACCAAGATCATTCTTAAACAACAGCTTCTACATTAACCCAGACAGCATCTTGGGGAAGATGATATGATGGATGACCCCATTTGGCCCATTGGGTAAGTGGACATTATACTGACCGCTATCAAAGATGAAGTTAACCCAAGACTGGGAAACTACCTACCACTGAAAGCATTTAAGTTTCAATGGAAATGGGTTTTAAACCAAATTAAAATACTTTATTTTAAAAACAAAGGTGTGTTTGAAATTGTGATTCTCTTCATTTGAAACATTATGAATCAGGAAAAAAATGTTGTTTTTTTTTTTTTTTTTTTTAAATCCTCCAACTAAACAGACTCTCTCCAGGATTCTGTGGGAATTTTTGGCATATTCCAATTATAGAATAAAACCTGTGTGCGATGAAACTGTGTTTGTCAGGAAAGCAGCAGTACTGTTTACATTTATCCTGCATATGCTGAGGTGGAGACTGCTAGGTGTTCATGAAAACTTTGCTTGCTCTTCTTTGTCCTCTAGGCAACTGAGGTGGCCCCATAAAGGAGGCTCACACAGCGGGATATAAGTGGAGGTGTGTGGAACAGGTGAGACACAACCATGGGTTCCTATACCCGTGCATTATGCTGTTTCTCCATCTCACTGCTCATGTGGACAGGGGCTCCTCCAGCTTGGCTACTGATAGGGGATGTCCTTCTGTATATATGTTTTTTTTTATTGGTTGATAAATAAAACACTGTTTGGCCAATAGCCAAGAGAGGCAGGAAGATAGATGGGAGTAGGATGCAAGAAGAATTCTGGGAAAGGTAAGCAGAGAGGCGCCGGAAAAAGATGCCATGTAGGCTGCCAAAGGAGTAACAGGTCCAGGCATTCTCCGGTAAGATAAGACCATGTGGAAATACATAGATTAGTAGTTATGGGTTAATAATTAAGACAGAGCTAGCCAATAAGAAGCCCTAGCCATCAGCCAACAGTTTTATAATTAATATAGCATCCGTGTGTTTATTTGGGGCTGAAGCAGCAGCGCGACTAGGCAGGAAAGAAAACTCCACTGACAGGCTGCCTGAAGAATGCCATGGAGAACAAGGGCTCTCACCCAGAAACTGTCCGTCACCTTGGGCTTTTTAAATCTGAGAAGTAACTCTGATTTACGTTTTGGGCCTAGAACCTGTATCTACACTCTACCGTATAGTCTGTTTCACTGTGGCAGCCAGTGGTATGTAATAGCTGCATACACAAGTGTTAAATTCTAGACCCAGCTTTACCAACCAGCCGGGCAGGAAATCAGACAATGATGGAGGATGCTGGGAAGCTGGGGTGGTGCTGGGATGGAGGGCAAGCAAAAGAATGCAAAAGCACACTGGGATGTGCGTTTAGTATTTACCTTCTGAAGTAACCAATGAATTGAGCCTTGAAGGATGAGGAAAGTTCAGGGGAGGAGGGCTGGGAAGCTCGTGCCAGACTAAACCTGAGTTCTCTAACATTTTATCCATGCAGCTGTGATGTGAAGACAGAAAACACATTGTTCTGTTCTTTCCAGGGCATAGAATCAAGGCCAGGGAGGAACTAGAGGGAAAGAGAATTCTGTCCAAAGGGAGGAAGAACCAATCATCAAGGCTGACCTTGAACTTCAGGGGCACTGAAGACAACGGAAGACGGTGTGCTGCCTTTGGGGGACAGCCAGCGTCTTGGCATGGGCACGAGGGAGTGTGGGCTGAGCATGGATTGTCACAGCTTCACACAGCCGCCTTCCAACTCTGGGATTCTATGCATCTTCCAGGCCTTAGTCGAGTAGTCTTTATACAGTGTTGCCAGCAAAGGGAAGGGCTTCAGCTTTGCTGGTGCATAGCTTACTCGGTAGTACTTGCCAGTCTCCGTCTCAAGGCTACGCTGGCTGTACCCCACATGCCAATCGCCAGCAACCCAGAACATCTCTACACACCCAGGCCCCTAAATTTCATTTGATAACAGCAAATACTTACTAGCCTTATATTAAAGAGGATTGCTCCTGGGGTCAGTAACATCAAAGGACAGTTAAATGTCCACTTTTTTTTTTCCAGGTGCTTAGGTCAAGGGGTTAGGTATTTTTACTTAATAGCAAGTAGACCATACAGAATATGAAATACGTTTTCCAAAAGACTGCCAATAAGGTACATTCCACTAAAGCTGTATAGGAACAGGTTCATTCCTCTTGGATGACCTGACACACTGCCAGGCACCTTAGGAATCGAAGCCATAAATATCAGTTCCCATAGAGGAATTAGTTCTTTAGAACAGACTTGTTTTCGGTTCTGAAATGTACCTATGGTGGATAAAACAGGAGACCTACTGCACACACTCTAAGATGCTCTCCAAACACTACAGGGAAACCAGTTACTTTCACTTTTTTAAAGACTATAGTTCATTTCCACAAGCACTCACTAGGTCGCTTTACACGTGGAGTACTCAGGGATAGAGTAAATGACAAGGTGCTATCCTAACACAAAGGCTTCCCAAGATTCATGCTGTCACTCTTCTTAAGAGTAACTCGCTGGGCGTTGGTGGCGCACACCTTTAATCCCAGCACTCTGGAGGCAGAGCAGGCGGATCTCTGTGAGTTAGAGGCCAGCCTGGTCTCCAGAGCGAGTGCCAGGATAGGCTCCAAAGCTATACAGAGAAACCCTGTCTCGAAAAAAAAAAAAAAAAAAAAAAAAAAAAGAGTAACTCACTGTGATTATAAAACAAAAGATAAATTCGGCTAATCTACAGGGTTATTTCGCCTATCACATCTGGAGATTATTCCTATCGAAAAATCGATTTGAAAACATGGGCCTAGATTATTATTCTTTCATCTCCTGTAATAACACTCCAGGTGATTAATATATTGCTTAAATAACGAAAAAGGAAATCTGATTATTCCCAAGATCAGAAATGAATACTAAACAAAGCCTTACATTATAGAATGACTCTTAACTATACAACTTCAACCTTAACATCCAAACAAAGGGAATTCACAGAGCTGTGGCTCTTGACTGGGTCCACGTACAAGTTATATTTTATCTGCAGTTGTTCAAACATAAATATGAGTGATGCCTTCTTAGATTCACATTGCAAAATCCCACAGACACCATCTTTTCAAATTCAGGTCACATCCCTGCCAATACACAACACCATGAGAGAATCATCCCTCAAGTGGTACCAAGACCATCTGCCTTAGATATCCAATCTCACAACCCTTCCCAGTTCCTCTCTACCCACTCATGACCCAGGCCTTGAAATCCTTGGCTCACAAAGCTAGGGAATTATTTTCCCTTTGAGAAAATGGATGGTGCCCAAAACTGGCTTCTGTTCAGTTTGGTTTTTACCCAAATGCACATACTATTTCCAGAACTTGCTTGCTGGCCCTGTCTGGAAAGCATGTCCCAGGCTGTTCTGGCCCTGTCTTGGTACCAAGTCTGCTCAAAAGAATGGGAAACAACAGCTAAACCCTTGAATGAAAGAACCCCACTGACTGTAACATTCCCACACATGGCTGCTATGAGCATGCTGACATTTTTGGGGTCCCAAAGGAACAGTGTGTGATTTTAGTCCTTAGTCAAAATGAGAAATTACTACTTTCTGAAAGGGAAAAAAAATCCCCACACTTTAGAATAACATATTTTCTCCCAACCATCATTGATTCGAGCCCAGGTATCATTGATGTTTAAAACAGATAAGTCACACAGTCAATGCATGTCATGGCAGTCATTCATACACATCAGGTAGCCACTGAGTTTGTACTTCTATCCCAATTGTCACCCACACTCTCTGGCCTTCAATTTGTTCATCAAAACCAAATGCTACAAAGGACCTTCCATATCTAAATGTGCCAGAACCACGAAAACAATGCCGCCCCTGAACTCTCTGTGTGCAGGCCACGTAGAGTTAAATCCACAATTAAAGACCATGAAACAAGGGGGGACAATTAAAAAGATATCTAAGGCCCCCTCGTCCATTTTGAGAAAGTAAGGCATGGCCAGACAATTGACCGTAAAACATGAATGTGTCTCACAGCCCTAATAATACAATCCTTACTCCTTATGGCCAATTCTCCTCTAGCAACGAAAAAAAACCCTCCACTCTATTTTTTCCCCAAGCACGGTCTGGAAACACAGAATGACCACAGCACCACTAAGACGACCTTCAATGTTCAGGGGCCTAGGCCCTGCCACCAGCAACTCGGCCACCAGCAAAGAATTCCAGTCAAGTCATAGAAAACACTCCAGCCATCGAATGAGTGAGTTTAAAAAGCCACACCTACCCGGAGCCACTGCTTCTCGGTGAGGGCGTCGCTGTAGTCCACATCCCGGCGCTGGCGAGAACCCCTACCAAATATCTTCTCCTCCTCTTCTTCACAGGTAAGCCTTTCCACTTCCGCGTCATCCTTAATAATCCAGGAGGGCAGCTCATCTTCCTCCATCAGGCGAGGCTTGCGCTTTGGGTTTCTGGCATCCTCCCTCCTCCGGTCCATGTCCATGCGCTGGGGACAGGGATAACAGTGTCACCAGAGGGAAGAGGACTCTGTGGGACAGAACTTAAAATCTTCAGAAGTTGTCTTCACACCACAGGTGTATCCCTTTCTGCCCTTCTTCTTCTAGTTCACTTGCTCTAGTTCGTCCTTAAAGCACACTGTCCACCTGAACGACTTCCACATGTAAGATCTCTTTCTTCCTCTATACCCACCATTTGAATTTACTTTTGCATTAAAGAAAATACCCTCTTTAAGGACTCATCTTCTTAGCCTGTGTATATGCTTGCAAAAGTCCACCTCAAGTAACAGCGGGAAAATCCAAGAGGAGAATGCATTGTAGAACTGTGAGCCCTGGGCCTCTAAGATGCCTCAGTGAGTGAAGGTGCTTGCAGCCAAGCCTGACAAGACGAGTTCAGTCTCTGAGACATACAGGGTGGAAGGAAAGAATCAATTCCAGCAAGCCGTCCTTTGACCCCCACACATGTGCTATGACAAGCAAAATAGATGCATGGGGAATAAAAATGAAGGGTGAGCTTCCCCCCAAACAAGTAAATTCTTGGGGCATGTACAAAAAAGAAAGTCTACTAAGGATACGAACCTTGAGAAAGAGGGTTTGTGATTTCAATGGAACAGGGAGAAACATTTAGGGAGAGGGTATTAGGGACCTGGGTATCGCCCACTGTTACATGTGGAAGGGACGTACATGTTTATACTGGTCAGCATCAACTTATCAGTACACAGTGGGGGCGGGGGTAGGAAAGGAACATACTCCTCAATTCTTCACTTTTTATACGTTCAGCTCTTAGGAAAATATTACGATATCACAGATGTCACCTCCAAGTCAGTCTCTTCTCGACTGGCCAAGATACATGTGAAATGGCTTCGCTTTAAGGCCTTGGAAGCCTGTTCCTCCACCTCTCACTTTCTCCTTGAAAATTCTGTCTTAAGCCAAGTAAATGATGTGCCCCCCCAAAAAAAATGTAGCAGAAAAATCTGGTATAAAGAACAAAAGCACCACTTTCCCTCTCTTACTCTGGTTACATAGATACAGACCATCCCCACGATGAAGTAAGTCATTAATCGTTCATTATTTACCTGTTCTTCCTTCCTCTGGTTCTACCATACAGAAACAAGGAGTCAGTAAAACAGTTGTTTTTTGTTTGTTTGTTTGTTTTTTCCCTTAAAAGCTGAAACTGATAGAATGTGAAGGAAATATTTGCTACTTGGACCCAAATGTGACTTAAAAATTAAGGGTCAGCCAGGCCTTTGTGGTGCACGCCTTTAATCCCAGCACTCGGGAGGCAGAGGCAGGTGGATCTCTGTGAGTTCGAGGCCAGCCTGGTCTCCAGAACGAGTGCCAGGATAGACTCCAAAGCTATACAGAGAATCCCTGTCTCAAAAATCCAAATAAATAAATAAATAAATAGAAAAATTAAGGGTCAAAGTTCTTTAAACTATGCCTCACCATTTTTTGGAAATCATTCTGTCTGCAGGACGGGGTAAGCTTGGGGCATGGTGGCATCCCATTGGCGGATAAATGTGACTACCCTGTTCTCTCTTGCTATACTTAGCTTGTGATGCTAGACTTAATCCAGCCATCTAATGCCTGACTCAGAAACAGATCTAGCCATGGAAGCTTGGCAACGAGCAAGAGGTGGCTTTCTTTAAGGCAGGATCCAGACAGAGGTTGTATGAGGCAAACTCCTAATAGCGATCAGGTAACTAGCAAGAACAAAATCTCCCCATGAACTGCCCTGTGACAAAATGTTGCCACTTCAAGTTCTAGCTAGACAATTCCTGATTCCTAGACTAGAGCTTGTAAAATGACCACAGTAGACTGACAACTGGAGAGTAAGTCATCTTTTTTTATTTTACTAAAAAGTCACGTATGTGATTTTTTTAAGGTATTAAATAAGATAAGGTGCAAGTCCTAATGATTGTGTCTCTCTCTAGAGATTCTACTCCCACAATGCCTCTGTAGCATTTTAAGTCAGTATTGGATAAAAAGACTAACTGTTGATTGAATTACTATCTGGATACATTTGCCTTAAGGCCTTATTATAAACTTTAACATTTACAATTATTTTTAGCCTTTGAGGCAAATATGGCCTGTGGTTTGAATATTGGCTCAAGATACATTTCTGAAGCATGTTGTTATATCAAATAAAATGTTTAGGTAAAACTCACAGGTTATCAGTATAATAGGTGAGTTATTTAATGTCTTGGTTTTAGAAGGAGGAAGCAAGACCACTGTTTAAAAGACTGTTATTTTAAAGACACTATTTGTTTATAGCATCTATACATTAAAATAAGTCTTCAATATGAATGTGAGGCACAGAAATAACTCTTAAAAATAAAGAATTTAGATATCAGAGATCCAGAGCCTGGGCCAGCTCACATTGCATTGTTTCTCACTAAACTCTTTAATCATAGTAGCTGACATGGACTCAGATCCTATTTCCTGCCCCCTGGTGGAGGTGCTAATGAACAGCGAAGTGGCAAAAGCTAGAGAGCTAAGTTTTCAAAATTAAACCAAACAAAAACCTGTGTGGCTCCCTTTCCCCAAATAGATGCTAATACTTAAGAAACAGGCATGAGAACTCACAAAGCTAAGGTGTCTACAAAAGAAAATTTGTCCCTTAGCCAGTGTGGCCCGTTACAAGCCTGTTCTTCCTGGGACACGTACTCATTCCCTAGTCAGAGGAAGACCCGGCCTTGGCCACACTTGTCATTTTCATCTGAGGTTTTCAATTTCTACAAAAGTCCAGCCTCAAAGAAGGGAGGAGAGGCACCGTTTCTCCCTGATCTCAGTGTCACTAGGGACTGTCTATCTCTGAGCCAAATCTAATTTGGGAGTATCTGAGGCCAAGGCAGTGCTGGGTCACTGCCAGGGAAGCCTCTGCCTGAGGGTTCCCCAGTCACCTATATCTTAGTAAGTTCCTCTAAGATAGATGGTTATTCCTGATGTGTACCCTAGCCTCTCTATTTAAAAATTTAATCTGTAAATGCGGACAGTGAAAGCAGAACCCCATGCATCTGCCCTGTCTCTCTAAAATGGCTTCACCTGGGCAGGGAAGAAATCCATTTCCTCAGCTAGAAGTTATTGCCATGGCTGCCTGCATTTTTCTGAGAGTTAATGGTCTTTTATTGGGAGTCATTATGTATGGGCACAATCTGTGTTCTCTAGACAAAAGCCATCCAAACAAACAAACAAATAGCAGCCCCCCACCACACAAAAGTGACACAAGAATCCACTCCATCTCAGCTCTATTCTCCAGCCCTCCTAAGCTAAAAAGGCAGAGATTGCAAACCTATTGGGTCATATTTGGCTTAGTTCTGTTGTCTTTGGCCTGCAATGTTACAGAATAATATTAGTAAAAGTCCTGAATTTAGTTGCACACTTTAATGCTGAGGTTGAGTCTATCAATGTGGATTCCTAGCTTCTCTTCAAAACTTGTGATTTCTGGCTAAATGGGTCTCACATCTCCACCTTATAGACCCGGCACCAGTAATAGAATCTCTAACACACCCTTCCTCATTGTGTCTTACTCATGCAGGGTGCATTATCCAAGACCTCAGGGCTTCCCAACTGGTGCCTCTGATCAGGGTTCTCCAGTGTTCCTACAGCACAGCGACGAGGCATCCGTATTCCATTCCCTCCACAATCAGGCTACATGCCGGAGATGAAGAACAGAATAACTGCAAGTATTGGAGGGAGCCTTACACTTTACCATCTGGATCTGTCCTGCCATCCCAACAAAGCCTGAAACTGCAAAACTCACCACTCATTCAATGATCTATTATGTAACAACTGCATGCCCAGGACTGATCTGGCCATTTAAGACAGAGTGTAAGAGCCTGAAGAAGGCAGGACCCGCCATTCTGCAGCTGCTGAGCAGGCTCCCCCACAGTTGGGGCTTGTTCCTCAATCACTTCGGCATGGAAATCAAATTGATGATATATATCACGGAACTTCACCGTGAAAGTCAATGACAATAGATTCTAAAATACCAAGGTTCCTTAATGGGAAGCAGGTTTTGCTCTCTGAACCACAGCCATATCTTCCTATGCACATACCTCAAAGGCTGTACTCGCTTATGTATATTCCCTGGGACAGTTTTAAGGGCTGTTGCCTTTCACCTGCTCCTATTGGGAAGAAGCTGACTAGGGTACAGTTGCAAGCAGAATGGTCTGAGAACAGGGTGTTGTGCAGTCTGATGCTTGGCTGGGCTCAGAAGTGGGTCCCTGGGAACTGTGGACCACATAGTCTGTCCAGAGGGTGAAGCTGTGACTCAGCTCTGCCCCCTCTCATTTTCCTAAGGAAGCCAGAAATCAAGATTCTTTTCACTCTGGCAACAAATGCAAAATCTTAAGAACTGTTATGTGGGCCAAACACAATATGTCTGCAGGCTAAATCCAGCCAGTTTGCATGCAGACTCTGAATCAAAAGAAACACACAGGCTTCAGCACCAAGGTTCCACCGGCTGCAGGCATCCTGGATACCAGAAAAGAGGGAAAAGAGGAAAGCAGTTGTTTCCCATGATTCCTGCAACATTACCATAAAAAGATCAAACTCTTCTTCCCGGCGAGCAATCATCTGGTTCAGGGTCTCGTCGTCTGGTACTTCATCTTCTTCCTGGGTTAAACACAGAATGGTTGAACAGGCTTTAAGAACAGAGACGGGGAGAGAGAGAGAGAGAGAGAGAGAGAGAGAGAGAGAGAGAGAGAGAGAGAGAGTGTGTGTGTGTGTGTAGGGGGGCATTCGGTCCTGTTTCTCTAGACAGAAAGGGAAGGGAAGGAAAGTGCCCTTCAGTTTAGTACCTGCCATTCCTATGTTGCGAGCTTTTCAAACTCTTGAGGGCAGGAAATCTGTCTAGGGAGGGGACATCTGCTCTCTAAGAAACAGCAGCCCTCCTGGGTGTGGATCTTTCTGTAACTTTTAAAGCCAGCTACTTAATGTCTCCCCGCCTCCATGACCTCATCGGCAACATAGGCGTGACATCTACTTCACAGGAGGATGCCAGCCTTAACTGCAGAAATCCACTTAATGTTAATTCTACTAATTCCTGATGAACCTGCAAATGTGGATGTTTTCATATTCAAAGGTTTACCCAAAACAATGGGTTTTGTCACTAAGTACCAGGACAAGGGACAAAAAAAATCACACTTAGGTGACCAAATATAGAACCTTAGAGACATGTTGAATCAATGGTTTTCAGTAGGCGATATTATTGTTGGTGGTTAAAACTACAGTCAGGACACAATTAAAAGCTATCAATACAAAAATACCACAAAACTCTACCCAATTAAAACAATCTAATGAAGTACAAAAAGCAATTACATAAGGCCCAAAAGTTCCTAAATTTTATATTCAGTTAAACAAAGGCACATTATCTGTTAATTTCTCAGAAACCAACAGTTCTCAAGGTTTTAGGAACTAACCCTATGCCGTGGCTTCCATGGTTTTAAAAAATCCCAGCTGCTTAAGCTAGATGATATCAGCTCCCAAGACACCTTGCCCAATGCAGGGACTTAATAAATGAATACAACTCAATAAAGTATATGATTCAAGACAATAATTACTACTGAAAACCCTTCCAATTTAATTCAGCCCCAAGTTGATTAAAGTCAGTCTGTCTAAATATTACATTTCACATGATGAGGAGGCAGGCAGACTAGTTAGAGAGGGGGCTCAGCCCTTACAAGATCATGTCCCTGGCTAAAGCACTAGTGAACAGAGGTCTTCACTTGCCTTCACTGCCCCTAGAACCAGCTGTCTTGCCCCCTACACAACGAGGCCGTCGGTGTCCCCAGGCAAGATGCAGATTCTCCTAGAAATTGCCAAGACACCTGTTCCTAGAGCACAAATTGTCTGGGAAGTTTACAAGAACTCTTGCTGTGTTCTTTATACTCATACTTCGGGCCAGCTGTGATCATGGCACCCTGCGTTGCCCTGGACTGTTGGGACAGAAGCCATTCATTGCAGTCTGCAAAGGTCCCCTGTTGGCTTCACATCAGGGCATGGACCGCCAGAGCCTGGTAACAGTTGCCTGACATAGTCATAGTCAGGAAGGGATGTGGAGTTCCAGTAGGCTGCTAACATGGCAAGGGAACACCCCTGGAGGCCCTACATGATGATCTGCAGGCCTGAGCGAGATCAGCCTCTCCTGGTGGTTTAGAAAGTCTAGAAAACTCCAGGCTTCATCGCCACCATCTCCTCTGGTCAGGTAACATCTTTACAAGGTTTTTCAAAAAGTACACAAGAATGCAGTGGAGACTCCTGGCTGGGAACCAGCTCTACCCACATCATGCTTTGTCCCTGTGTATGTCATTTAACATAGTGGGTTGAATGGTTTTATTGTATTATTGTTTGAAATATATTTAATATTTATCACATTATTTACTCAGTATTTATTTATTATGGGAATCCATGTGCTATGGTGTGTGTGTGTGTGTGAGGACATCAAAAAGACAACTTGTGGGAGTGAGTTGTCTCCTTCCAATATGTGGGTCCTGAGGCCCAAACTCAGTCTGGCAAGCTTGGCGGCAAACACCTTTACCTGCTGAGCCATAATCTCACTAGCCCATGGTGTTTTAGGAAATGACCAAATGAATAAACAAAAACAAGAGGCACCTGACAATCTAACTCCTAAGTCTGTATCAAATCTTCAAATAATTATTTGAGATTTAAAAAGGCTTTCAATGTGTGAGAATGTTTGAGTGTATATGAACAATTTTATTTCTCATCATTTCCTGAAATTCAACAAGTAACTAATCTGAGATATAGATATCTCAGATAAATTAGGAGGTACAATAGCAAACACTCTTCACTTTGCAAAAAGATTCATTTCAGTATTCTTTTACATATCAGTCTCTACTTCATATGTAGGATCATTTCAGAAATGAAGACTGTATAAGAAAGATTTTTAAATCTTTGCCTCACGGGCCAACACCCAAGGCAGTCTCTTCCTAGAAAACTGCTGGCCACACTGGCCAGGGAACCAGGTAAATAGATAAGAGTTAGAAAAAAAATCATCCTCAGTGAAGTAACCCAGACCCCAAAAGACAAACATGTATTTACTTCTACGTGAATGTTAGCTTTTAAGCCTTTGATAGGCATGCCATAATCCACACAACCACAGATGGTAGGTACAGAACAAGGGACTAGTGGGGAGGGATGTGTCTTCCTAGGAAGGAGAAACAAAATTAATTATGGATCAATGGGGGCAGAGACAGGAACAGAGGGATCAGATGGATATGGAAAGAAAAAAGGGGTGAGGGAGGGAATATAGGGAGTGACATCTAAAACTAAGGGCCATTTGGGACATTATATGGAAACTCTAAAGCACATACATATATGAAGGTGATCTAAATGGAATCGCCAAGTAACAGGGGGAGAAGAAGTCCCTATGTGGACATCTCTCGTCACCAAATGAGGAGTCCAGTACTGGGAATGGGTTACATCTAATTGAGTTGTTGGCCAAAGGGGCCCTATGGGAACCTTCAAACACCCAGAATATTTCCAAGACTATCAGGTGCCCTCTCCAAACTGATATTGCTGAAGACAGTATCTACACAACTCAGTGAACATGGAGAAGTCAAGCTGAGGACACCTACCGAGAACCTTCTCCTTTACTGATGAGTGTTCAGGGTCCTGGAAGACACTCTGCATGCTATACTAAAGCAGAAAGGTAAACACAAACCCAGCTACAAACCCTTCCATCCACAATGGTGACATGTATGCAAGATGTCACAAAGTCTGTGGGACTAACTAATCAACATCTGACTGAATTTAAGGCCCACTCCATGAGATGGGACCTATCCCCAACACTGATTGGGTGGTCAAGAACCTGAGACTAACAGGCCAGGGAGCTTAGGGGAAAAGAAAACACTACTGCTCTGCTAAAAAAAAAAAAAAAAAAAAAAAGCAACAAAAGACTCCAAAGACATCCTGCTACACTCATAGACCAGTGTCTTGCTCAGCCATCATCAGAGAAGCTTATTCCTGCTATACAGACAGGAATATAGAGACCCACAGACAATGTGCAGAGAGTGAGAGATCTTGAAACACTGGGTCCTAAGTGGGATGTCTCCATCAATTCCCTTCCCTCAAGGTTCAGGGAACCCTGTAGAAGAGGAGCTTCTGTAGAAAGACTATGAGGCAGAGGGAATGGAGGACACCATGGAAACAAGGCCTTCTAAACATAGCAGGAATGGCACACATAGTGAACTCACAGAGAATACAGCAGCATGAGCAGGGCCTGTACAGGTCTGGGCCTGAGTAGATTCCAGTTCTGAGAGTCGAAGTAGACAAAGACCCACATCTCTAACACAGATAACCTGATAACTACTCACAAATAAGAGAGCAAGAGTCGATGTGAATTTGGGTGGGTGGGCAGCTGGGGACAATCTAGGGGGAACTGGAGGAGGGGGGGGACCATAATTAGAAAACATATAAATTATCTATTTTAATGAAAATAAAACAAAAAAGACCTTTAAAAGAATTTAATATTTAATTTATAGAGGACTTAAAAAACACAAAACCAAA
Source organism: Cricetulus griseus (assembly GCF_003668045.3). NCBI lineage: Eukaryota > Metazoa > Chordata > Mammalia > Rodentia > Cricetidae > Cricetulus > Cricetulus griseus. The sequence goes on from NC_048596.1 coordinate 34,661,764, forward strand.
CTACATATATGTAATGAGAATAGTATTCTGTATAAGTATGTTAAGTAAACTTAATGCTCTAACTTTTGAGCACAGGTACACAAAAGCAAATGCATTCATCCCTAAATAGCTTCACGATAATAGACAATATATGTTCTTAGATGAACTTGAAGGTCATTTTAGGATGATAATCTGTGTCTCTGTGTGTATCTGTGTATAAAAGGGCCTCACACAAGCAAGAAGGTATTCTAGCACAAGAGCTGCACTTAGCTATAGTTAGCATAAAATGACTGAAACTGGTCATCTAAAAAGAACAAAACGACTCCATAAAAGACATATAATCAAAACATCATTTGCACAACTTTGGCAATTTTTGTAAATAGAGACTTCAGGACTCAGATGATTTATCTCCCCCCTCGGCTCAGTTCTTAAAAGATCCTTTTTGTGAAGGTTAAGGTCAAGCTTTCCAAGCTCATGAGCCAAATATGTTGTGAAGAACCGTCCTATAAGTGACCCTTCCCTGATTAAGAAAAGCAACAGAGTCAGGGGCTTTGGAGTAGGAGAGGAAGAAAAATAAAGAGGTAGGACCTAGACTGCAATCTGAGTTCTACAAAGTAAATTCCTGCAGTTCCACAGGCTACCTGTAGGAGGCAGAACTCACAATACAATAAAACATACTTGGTGCACCCAACCCCCAAGAGGACAGGGAAGTACATCCCATTAGCTAAGCTTAGAATCTTTTGGCAATAGTTCTTAAGACACTCCTATGAATAACTTTTAGAGGTTTTCTGTGTTTGGGGTATAAGATAGCAGCTAATTTAGTCATTTTAATTAACATCAGCCCCAAAAATTCTTTAAGGAACAAAGACGTTATTTTCAATCCCTTCGAGACAAAAGGTCACTGTTAGATTTCAGAAACTCAGGTCTCTGTAATACCTCATTCTCCTCTTCATGCTCCAATATGGCCTGCAGGAATGCTCTCCGCTCGTGGCTGGAGGACTTCTGATCAAACATGCCCGCCTGGATAACCTTCTGGTCCACATTCAGCTTGTACTTTGCAGCTGCGAGAATCTTTTCCTCCACACTGTTGACAGTGCAGAGCCTCAGAACCCGGACTTCATTCTGTTGGCCAATGCGGTGAGCTCGATCTTGGGCCTGCAGATCCTGTTTTTGAGAACAATATGCTATGAGGATCCAGGCATCTGGATTAACCCCACAAAAAGGGCTACCTAAGAGGAAAATGTGGGCAGGTTCCATAACCAGCCTTTACAAAGGCTAGATTTTTGCTTATATTTAAAAAACAACAACATCAACAACAAAAAAATACACAAAAAAACCCACCACCAACACACACATACACACACTCACACACACACTACTGTCTTTAAATTAACCATGTGAAATAATATCTCAGGATCTGAAACCTAGCTCTAGAAACAGTTTATCTACCTGTAGGTTTGCCATGACAATTAGTCCTTCACTGAAACAAAAACCAGTATAACTGATGCCAGAATTAAGATCTAGATTATGACCTTACAAAAAAATTTTCAAGGAGGAAGACACATAGTCTCTTCATTGCAATGTGTTAATGACACTATTACCTCGATGAACTGTATTTTCATGTATTGTATATACATACATATATACATGTACATCTTATTATACATACATACCTACATACATTCATCAATGCATTATACAGGTAGTGACTGACCAGCTACCCCATTCCTGGACCTAGCCCTATCACAGGGTCAGTAGGTCATCTCACATCCTAGTACATCCTAGTATATCTGGAAATGCAGGTGATTGCTAGTAGGATAATAAAGTGGAGAATTGGGGGAGGAGGGAGTGGGGGGGGAATTGGCACAGATGCCAAGATGTAAATATTGGGTATGGTTCTGCCTCAGGATTCATTTTTGGAAGTTTATCCTGAAGAAACTACCATGGGTATACATGAAAATGGGCTTTTTTTTTTTTTTTAAACAATACCTATTCTTTCTGTATTTTTTTCAAATGAGGAAGCAAACAATCAACTGTTCCAGATTACCGAAGACTGTAGTATGCACCAGCAGAGACACAGATTATCGTGAGACTCGGGGACACAGCTGTAGGTGGGGACTAGAAGTTGTGAACGAGCATGCACTTGTGTCCCAAGTGTGCCCATCTACCCGTGCCACTAAAACCGTGGCAGCATCAAACACTAGTATGCCACCAGTGTTCACACAGCCCACTAGAGGCTTTGATTTTAACAGTCTGCATTTTGTTTACACATATCTTAACAGTTTCTTCTACTTTAAACGTCTTAATCGTATCAGATGACAAAGGTTTTAATGAAATCTTTAAGTAAAAACTTTCATGAACTTCTGAAGCCGTCACCTAACTACAGCTACCCAAATCAAAAATGTTTTGGCGTGGCCCCTTTAATCACATGGTCCAGGCGAGGGACCGGGTCTGTCGCCCATCACTTGTTTACACACATGTCATTAGTCTGGGCATGTTTTTAGGACAAAGGTCTGATGAGATCAATCCATAGTCCATAAGGCTAAGATTTCTTTATTCAGATAAACACCAGCCCAAACGCAAGCCAGAGCGTGCCATGGGCAGCAAGGCAGCCAGGCCCGAGAGAGAATGGCCAGAAAGAAAGGCTATTCTCGTGTGCGTTATCCCTTAAGAATCGTTCCCACGTCACCTTAGACCTCTCCTGACCACGCCCTCATGGGCGTGTCCCGGCACACCTGTCCGGGCTACTAGGAGGCGGGGCTACAGTGTCCCCCTACAAAGGTCTATGCTCTGTTTCTTGCATTCCTAGCACTACACTTTGAACATGGCTAACCCTCAGCTATAAGCTTGTCTTTCCAACCAGCCCAGGTTCCTGCCATCTGTGCAACACAAGGGGGCAGTGGACGAAAGTGTGCCCAGGAGACTTGTTCATGCTGCAGGGACCTTTGAAACTGGGCAACTAATTAGGTAGAAGTTTGTCCTCAGAAGCTATGCGAACAAATTCATGTAAACATCTTGTGCTGGACCACGAGCACAGTGGGGATTAGATAATCAGATTATTGTCTAAAAAGGACAGTGTAAAATAGGTAATTAAAATTCTTTCCTGTGGAGGGCTTGAGCCAGTCACCACTTCCAACGCGTCTTCACTAGTACACTGAAACGACAGCCAATGACAGGCCCTGTGTCATCAACCTTTCCATTGGAACTAAGGTGAGCCAATCATTTCCGTCACAGGGATTCTTGTAGACACCTGGGCTATCTGAGCTGGAAGCAGAAACTGTTCTCTCTAAAGGGACTAGTTAGTCCCTTCACCCAACTGCCAGCTTCATATTTCTGCTCCAAACATGAAAACTAGTCTCCTCTTTCAGCTGGAAGCAGACCAGGCTTGCCCAGAAGGAGTACTCTTACACCAGGCTTGCCCAGAAGAGGTAATATTCTGCCCTCTGTGTAAAAGAGGCCAATAAAACCACAACACTAAAATGCAGGTGGCAGCAAATGACAGGGACAATAGAGAGACAGGGTGGAAAGTCCAAGAGTCCTTGGAACTTATTGAAACAGTTTTGGTGGCTGAGCCAGTGCTTTGGGTTTGTGTGTCTACATCACCTGTCTGTTTGGAAAGTAGCCACAGTTGGCATTTCTAATTTCTAGGATGAAGGTAAGTTCCTAAGTCAAAAATAAGTGCTGTAATTATTGGGTGGGTTAATTATTTCTGAGATTTCTCTATATATCTTTATTTTACTTTTGAGTTTTTATTGTTGTTAGTTCATTTGTTTGGGGCAGTGCTGGAGATTAAATCCCCACCCTCATACATAATATTTTAGGTGAACTATATTTCTATATTTTCAAGCCCTGTTTTTACATCCCACCACTCCCACCCCACTAGACAGGGTTTCTATCCTGGAATTATCTTTGTAGGCCAGGCTGGCCTCAAACTCAGAGATCCACCTCCCCCTGTCTCCAGAGTACTGGAATTAAAGGCTGGCAGCTTTCTCCCCCTATCCCCTACCCAGCTTGCTTTTACTTTTTGAGACAAAGTATCACTAAATTGTCCAGGCTGGCCCTGAAGTCAACCCATTACCTAAAACTGGATGAATTCCCATCTTCCTGCTTCTGCCTCCCTCACAGCTGACATTACAGACCTGTGCCACAAAGTCCTGTTTATATCTGAGTTTTCAATCTCAAACTTCATGGCCCTCATTTATGTGTGATGATGTGTGGTGGTCTGAATGAAAATGTCCCCCATTGGCTCATAGGGAGTGGCATTATTAGGAGCTGTGTCCTTGTTGGAGGAAATGAGTCACTGGGGGATGGTCTTGACATTTCAGAAGCACAAGCCAGGCCCAGGGTGGCTTGCTCTCCCTGCTGCTTTCAGATCTGGATGTAGAACTCTTAGCTTCCTCTCCAGCACCATGTCTGCTATGTGCGGCCATGCTTCCTGCCATGACGACAGTGGAATGAACCTCTAAACTGTAAGTGAGTCCCAATTAAGTGTTTTCCTTTATATGAATTGCTGTGGTCATGGTGTCTCTTCACATCAAAAGAACACTAAGACATGATACCTGAACTCAAGAGCAGAGCTAGGAAGAGGGCCCCTCTAGAGACTTTATGGTTGATCATTTTGTCATTTAGCCATGGGACTTGCAGTTAAAAATGGAAATCCAAACCCGTGTTTCTCATCAACAGTTTGAAGGGTCTGGTAAGTGCAGGATTTCATTGGTAATTCCAAATTTATGCATTCTTCCTTTACTTCCAGGTAGGTCAGACAGTGAAAGCAAAGAGGTAGGAAGAAAACCACAGATCTGTCACCCTGACAGGAACCCTGCCTGAACTGCAGAATGCAACCAGGGACACTGTAACAAATACATAAAAAGTGTTTCTGAACTTGAAGCAAGCAGAATAGGCTGGCAGCTCCCACCCTTAGTGCTGTTTCAATCTTGTCATCCACAGACAATGCCTGAGATCAAGTTCAATACAGAGGTATCCGGGCTCACTGAATGAGATACCTGGGGGTGGGGCAACAGCCAGTAGGAGGCAGGTCTGTGTTTCTTTAAGACTTGTCTTTGAATTCTAATGTACCCCTGTACTTGCTTCCAGACAGCAGCACTTTCTGGAAGTCCCTACCACTGGATCTCTCCAGTCACCAGGTGATGGGCATGTTATAGCTGAGGATGGCCAATTGCTGAGGAGCCTGGGTGAGAAGCACACGGTTCTTGTTCACATGTCAGAAGTGCAGTTCCCCCTTTTAGCAGCTGGAATCCAGGGTTGGTTACACCATGAATAAAATCATGTTGGCATCTACCCAGTATCTTATAGGCAAATGCCCCATGTCCTAGGGTTGTTAGGAAACCTGTGGCATAGAAGATCTAGCCAACTTATTGGCCAACAAATACTCTCAATAGGTTATTCTTTTCTTGTGGTTTAAAGTGGCATACAAGATAGAAGGTTAACTATCCTTTGCAAACTGTCCTTGAAGAAGTTATGTAACTCACCTGGAACTCAGTCTCCTTAATGGCAAAAATGTAAATAGTAACATTCATGCCCTTTCAGGGTGATTGTGAAAACTGGGTGAAACCAGGCACACTAGGAGGCTGGTGCCGAGAGAATGCTCAGTGGGGGCTAGCTGTTGTGTTCTTCAATTTGTTTCTACAATTACTGGTCCTGGAGGTTGACAGCAGAGCCTCATAAAAACTAAACCCATAGTCTGCCACTGAACTCCACCCCCAGCCCCTGGAACATTTTTGATTTATCCTTCACCAGATGCAATTTGCTCAATGGCAATCCCAAGAGATGGTATTAAGACAGAAGAAAGTTTGAGTTTTCCAACCCACTCTTGGGCTCTTGGCAGGCTTGGGTATAACACAGAAATAGCTATGCTCCAAGGGAGATAAGAAAACAGCCATAATAATTGGCTGGGCTATTTCTCCTTTGGAGAAATTGCCCGGTCATTTAGAAATGTGCTCTGTCCTATAAATGTGAGTGATGAAACTGATAATCTTTCCCTTCCTCTCCAGAGGGAAAGCCTTGGCGCCCAAGTAGATATGCACACCTGATGAGGATTCCAGTCGCTGTCAAAGATGACCACTGTGTCCGCAGCCTGAAGATTTAAGCCCAGGCCCCCAGCTCGTGTACTCAGCAAGAAAATGAAATACTGGGACCCAGGTTCATTGAATTTCTTCAGCAAAGCAGCCCGATCTTCAGACTTGGTGGTGCCTGAGGGGATAAGAAAAATAAATTTGCCAATTAACTTCTGTCCGGAAAAGGCAGAGACAAAAATGCCTGCTTTCTTGAAAGATACATCCACAGTCTTCTTAAGCACTGGTGAGGTAATTCTTGGGGTTTATATAGTTTTGGAAGGAAATTAAAGCATTTTGCAATTAGAAAAAAAAAAAAGGAAGGAAAGGAAGAGAGTGTTTATACATTTCTGACCAGAAACCTTTGCAACTTCACAAATTCTAGAAAATTCTTACTCTAAGATGTAATGAAAACATCCAAGTGAAGGACTGTTGCCATTCTGAAGGCTTGAAGCCACAATATCTAAAAGTGAACCTCCGTGCTGCTCAGGCTAAGTTGCTGCTCTTTGGGTTAAAAGATACTAAACCAGGGGGTTACCCTCTTCAAGGAGCAGATGGGAGGTAGGGCGGGAGCAATGGGGGTGGGGTGGGAGGAGAGGAGGGAGGGGGAATGCGTATTAGAATGTAAAAAATAAATATTTTCTTTTCTGACCTGGTAGACAATGAGTTTTTTTTAATTCTTTTTTATTTGAATTAGAAACAAGATTGTTTTACATGACAATCCCAGTTCCCTTCTCCCTCCCGTCCTCCCCTACCACCTCCCCAATGGCTCAGCCGTTAAAGGCTAGGCTCACAACCAAAAATATAAAAAATAAATATTTTTAAAAAAGATCCTAGCACTGCAAAAAATAAATATAAGACGACAAAAAAAAAAGATGCTAAACAAACACCAATGAACCAAGCAGACGGTTAGATTCCAGGGCGGTCATAGCAGGGAGTGTTGAAGAGTACAGGCTTCAGCAGAGATCACTGATCCCCAAGTGTGGTGCTCACTTGTGGACACACCTGTGAGCTCACTTGTGGAGCTCACTTATGCTCCACTCTAGCCATCTGGAACGTATTTATCCAGCCTCTTCATAAAATGCACCGTGGAAGGGACAGCGCTAAACTTCACCAGTATCCCACCTGAATGTATTTTGTTAGGGAAGCTGGATTCTGAACAGGCTGATGGGGAAAAGCTAAGCATGTTACATGATACTCCCTGGCTGGCCACTGGACAAATGTTGCCCCTCTGAGTTGTTCTTTTTTTAGGATGAAAATATACCACGATTTATGTCAGAGGATTAAAACATTTAACTGACGCCAGCCAAAGGAATCAAGTTACTCACTAGGGCCAAGTCCCAAACACGGAGGATCTGGTTTCTACATTTTGTAGAAATAATGAGCATTCTCGGGGGGGACGAGAATCAATCCCCCAAATATAGCAAGTGGAGATTAGGAGCGGGTGGGAGGGGTGGGGAGCTTTCCTCCTGTAACAAAGCAATGTTCTTCAGACTAGTCTTACTTTCTAAATTAGAATTTTTTATTTTGGTTTGGTGAGCTGCTCAAATCCTTCCAGAGGGAACTGAAGGAATCTGGACTTGGGGGAGGGGTGGCTTATTGAGTAGGGTCTGAAACTTGCAAATCTTTTTTTTTTGTTTTTGTTTTTTCTTTTTTCACAACCGGCTTGCTGATATTAGAGCAAACCATTTGTCCATGACAATAATGAAGGGAAGACATGTTTTGTTTTGCAGGCAACCTTCCCTATACTGACTTTCCAGTTACAGTCTTCCACACAGAAAGAAAATCTCTGATGCCCATCTCACAGTTTTAGGGGCCCCTGTCTATTATTAATTGGCAAGTTTATTATGTGCCCTTATAAAACAGCATCATGACCGAAGGGTGTATATGGCTACCTAGTGACTAGGACACAAAAAAGCCTAAGGGAGGGACTGGGGCCGAACACTTCCTTGAAAGCTGTGTCCCCAGGGACCCAGTGACTTCCCACTAGGCCCTACCCTTATAGGTTCAATCACATCCCAGTAAAGACATTTCTGGGGAACAAACATTTAACAAAAAGGAATGGGGGGGCTAAAAATCTAACTAGAGCTCTTATCCCCCCCCCATAAGTGAGAATTCTTTATGAAAACCACACCCACCCTTTAGCTAGGGAGGGATAGTGGGGATTGAACCTAGGACCTGTACATGTTAGGTAAGCACTCCATTTATAACCTACGACAAGTCCTGAAGAACTCCCTAACCCTATACTTGATCTCCTACACAGGGTTCAGTTTGAGCAGAGTTTAACATTGTAAGCTTGTTCCGGTATGTTGTATGTCTTGAAATATACTTGTATGTAGGTAATGCCAGTTGCAACATTAGATTACTTCCAAGGAATCATCACCAACATGTTTGTCCTCTGCCTTAACCGGAAAACAAACAAACAAACAAAATACTTCTAAAATGGGGAAGGGAGAAATAATGCCATGGGTTCCTTAGCAGCCAGGAACAGAAACTTGTGCTTGGATACTCTGAGGCTTCAACCTTCAACATTTTTAATCATTGAAAAATGATCTGGTCTTAAGATATGAATAGAACCACCTGGGAAACATGCCTACCTAGGATGAAATAACCTCCAGTGTAAAACAGAGCACCGAAAAATAGCAGTGTCAAAATGCTTTAGTCAAAGCAGTCCTTGGGCTCTCCACCAGAGAGCTCAGGCAAACAGACCAAGCATGTGTCTTCCAAGGGTTCCAAGGGCTTAAACTGCAAAAAACAGCTGGAGATTTGACAGATTATAAAAATAAATTAAAAAAACATTCAATCGCTTTCCATGTGAAGCCACAGTACTTCCTACGAGGAGACTCAGAATTTCCTGGCTTGTCACCTCCATCCGGAGACACCAGCACAAGGTCACTGCTGCTCACTTGCAACCTCTTCAGTATTGCTAGGGGAGTCTCAAACTGCCCTGCAAGGGGTCATCCAAAGACAAGTGCTCCTTGCCCACTGCAGGTGCTTGGGATTTAAAGTGCTCGTCGGCCCCAGCATCTATTTCAAGGTGTATGAGACATGACCCTTACAGGAACACAATTAACAGCAAGGGGCAACTGTGTTGACAACTACAGAATTTGCCGGAAGGAACACATTGCCAGGCTGTCATGCCTGCTAATTTCTCACTGCGTTTTGGCTGTCTTAGGAAAGTTCTGTCTTCTGGATGAAACTTCACCATTTGCACTCACAAAGGAAAAGAAAAATCATTTCCCATGACAACAAAACAATAGGACAGTAGCTAAACCTATCTGTGCAATCACAGTCTTTGAAGAAAAATATTTGCTTAGCTTTTAGAAAGAGATTTTTTTTCCTCCTGAAGCCAAAGTTGAGATGTCAAATTCAGTAATGATAATCTGAAGAGCTTTTATGACCTGGATGATAGGGCAGTGTGGGGAGCATCTGGAAGGGTAAATAATACCATAGCCATGTGTACAGCACTCTCCACTTCCACAATGAGGGGCTGCAGTTTGTAATGGGGAAAGCCTGTCTAGGCACCACGGCCCCTACATGACACTGTTGCACAACTCCATCTCTCCTGAAAGCAGAACAGCAAGCTGCCTAGGTGTCTTGTTTCCCTCGCTCTCAGCTGTGTGGCCAAGTTTAGAATCCTTAGGATGCTGCTGATGGACAAGCTAGCTGTCCTTCAAAGGTGGTGGTACTTCCCTGGACGTGCTCAAACCAAGCATTTTTGGAACTAGATAATCCACATTAGAAGTTGGTTTCACAGCTCAGCCTTGTGTTCGATTCTTCTAAATGGAGATTGTACTGACAGGCACAAAAGACAATTTGTTGAGAACATTAACAATGCCCATGAAGTGTTTTTCCTTTTGTTCTGCATGCAACCTTACATTAACTGTTAAGGTTATTAATATACATAACAATAAGAACAACCAAATAGTTGAATAGGTAAGCAAACAGGAGACTGGAAAATCACTATTTACCACTTTTAGATGTTTCTGTTGCTGTTAAATGTTGTATGTGTGCACTTTGCATACACACACACACACACACAAGTATATCTCACATTTGTGCAGTGCTCATGGAGGCCAGAAGAGGGCACTGGAATCCTTGGCACTAGAGTTACAGATGGTTGCAAACTGCTGTGTGGGTGCTGGGAACTCAACCCAGCAAGTGCTTATAATTGTTGAGCCATCTTTCTAGGCCTTCTTCAGTTGTATAGATTCAAACCTTCCCAGGGTAGGGTACTCACATGGAGATTCAAAAGGAAGTAGCAACAGCATTAGGCAGATACCTCAGGGTGGCTAGCAACTTAGAGCTGGGGGAGTGAGGGGGGATTAAACCTGTCTGCTTTACCTGAGCCATTACAGGAGACGCCCACAGTGGGAGAGAGGGCACCACTCCAAGAGGAAAAAAAATCCACTCAGATTTGATGAAAGAGAGATAGAGATAGATAATAAGAGTATCTAGAGACACACATTCATGCTGACTTAAGCATTCATCAGTTGGCAACTTTGGAGATGAAGGATAAAGGGGCTTTAGATTGAGTGTCTGATGACACAACTAACTTTAAATAAGACTAAAAAGTTTATGTTAACTTAGTAAGACCCCAAGAGGTAGGCCATACAGAAAATGAACCTAAAGACTCAAGTTAGAAAACATTTGCTAAGTGTGCTTTATTTATTTCTAATTAACCACGTATGTGTGTGTGTGGGGGGGGCATCAGAATTAAAATAGCCCAAAACCTTCTAAGGTTATATACATTTTAATTTCCTACTCGATTAACAATGACATTACACTGCATCAGATAAAAATGGTTATTAGGAGGCTGGGTTCTCTGCACCCAGAGTCACATGCCTCTTGCATATATACCTGCTCTAATCCCTACATACCACTTATTTTGTTTGTTTGTTTTGTGTTTTGCGTTTGTTTTTTTTTTTTTTTTCCAAGAAAGGGTTTCTCTGTGTAACAGCCCTAGCCTTCCTGGAACTCTCTTTGTAGCCCAGGGTGGCCTTGAACTTATAGAGACCCACCTGTCTCTGTCTCCTGAGTGCTGGGATTAAAGCTGTACACTACCAGGACCAGTCCAATTTCATCCTTGAATTTAGGTAACTTCTTTAAATAGCTTGTGTGCTTGTTACTTTATGTCGACTTGATACAAGCTAGAGGTTTTTGGGAAGAGAGAACCTCAATTGAGAAAATGCCAATTCCAGAATGGCCTGTGGTAAGCCTGTGAGGCATTTTCTTGGTTGATGAGTTATGGGCAGAGCCAACTTGAGTAAGTGATCCTGAGATGTACAAGAAAGCAAAGTTAGCAAGCCAGTCAGGAGTGTTCCTCCATGTGTGACCTGGAAGCTAGAAGATGAAATAAACCCAATCCTCTTCAAGTTGCTTTTTGTCAGAGGCAATTTGTCACAGCAATGGAAACCCTAATTAGGACAGTTTGCAGAATCCAGGTAGCTATGAAGTTTTATCTCTTAATAATGTGGCTTGTACCTATAGACTATTTAGAGACAGAGGCCTCAATGGCAAACTCAGAAATGAACCATTAGACTGTTACTGAATAGAGAAGACATACAGTGTATCCTTTAAAATATGTCAAAGGTTTGTCAGCATACTTCATGGCTCATACAGTTGGGACTAAGGAGTTAAGCTCTTCTGCTCTGTCCAATTGTACTTACACAGGGTTCTGACTCTGTGTTGGTGTCTATGAGAGATAAACAAGTGTGCAAATCATGTCATGATGTGAAGGGCATCAGAAGACATAAACTTTGCATCTAGCAGACCCACAACCAGCCCTCAGGCCCACTTCTTGGTGTTATTCCTCCTTTTTGGCTGAGACCATAGTTCAGGAGTCACGGCCTCTTCGCTTTCAATACTGTGATTTGAGTCTGACGCCTCCCGCACTTACCATCAAGGCGCAGGTAAAGGAAGTTCCGAAAAGCAAAGTAATCCTCCATGATGGTCATGAGAGACGTCATCTGGCAGAAAAGCAGCACGCGGTGGTTAGTTGCTCTCAATTTGGGCAGAATACGATCAAGTAGCTCAAACTTTCCTGAGGCCCGATACAGCTCAGCCCTGAACCCAAAAATGCAAAACAAGAAGGCAGTATTACTGCTGTCTTCTTGAGAGATCCAGAAGTGCTTAGCTTTGCAGATAGAGCCTTGCACATAGTAAACATTCAATAAGGAACTGTGGATGGAAGGGTGAATGAACAAACGGATACCAGGTCCAAAGCCATGCATGCATTTAGAGGGAAAAAAGTGCCACCCGTACAAAACCCATGAAGGGTATGGTGTGCATGATACATATGTGACATGTGCCAGGAAAAAAAAAGGGGGAACTTTCCATAGCTCTAAGATTATTCATGGTGTGCCATTAAGTTAATTTAAGACAGTCATGATTCATTTAAATACTTATTGAGTACCGCTGGGTACCAACACGATGTGGGCAGGCATGCAGTGATAAACTGTGTCACTATACATTGGGGTCAGGAATATAAAGACAATCAGCAAGTGACAACGAGATCACTCGGAGTGTGCAAAGCCCTGTCAGGTCCTTCCAGAAATGAAGTCTTAACAAAGAAAGCACAGCCAGGCCCATGCATTTCTGTTTGTCTGATTCCATCCTACACTAGCCATGTCAATAGGTACGGCAGACTTTACGGCTCACAAAGGTGAAAATATTTCCTATTATGCCTCTACCGATACAGCATGCCCAGCACTGACTTGGAGTATGTGAGGTCAGTGACTTCCCTGGAGAGAGAACACTTTAGCTAAACCCTGAAATAATGAGTGTAAAGATATCTAAGTGAGAAGTGAGGGCATGCACATAGAGAGGAGACTGTAGGGAAAGGAAGATGCATAGGCCCAGGGAGTACAGGAGCCTGGTATGCCTCACGAATCAGGACCAAGCAATGGTGAATGTAACGTAATGCATAAGTGACAAATGCACTTGAGGACAAATCTGGGAGGTGGGGAGACAGCAGGTACTGGGGAGTCCTTTGCAGACTCCTCTGGTTTTCAATGCAATGGGCAACGACTGATGTGTTGGAAACAGGAATATGACCCTGAGTAACCTGCTTCACAGGGTTGCCATGGGCATCTGTATGAGAGAGGACTCGGAAGAGGTCCTGGCTTACTGCAGGCGTGCCAGGCAAAATGTGATGGGGGAAGAGAGACGATGCTACGGAAAGTAGGAAGGCTGAAGTAGGACCTTCCTTCCTGATAAACCTTTTGTTTTGAAATCAACAGGACTGTGTTGTGTAATACTAAAATTTACTTTGAGGGTTGAAACTGTTTGAAGCAGTCACCCATGCACACCCAGTCAACAACACTGAAAATGTAACGCTAGGTGGCAGAATTTACGCCATGGTACATTTTGTTCCTAAAGGATCGGTCTTCACATTTATCTTCCTGTCTGCCCATCACTTATTCTGAGACCTGTCCCTTGAGAGTCATGTTCCCCTGTACCTCTGGCCATGCTGGCAGAAGCAGGAGTGGCCTCAAGACCCAGAGGACAATTGAAGTGCTAACTGGCCCTAATCCCAGTGGGATCCAGTTCCTATTGACCCTGCCTGACCCTGGGATTCAACAAGGACACACACACCCTAATAATTTATTTCTCATGGGGTGAGGCACAACACATTTTGTGTGGGGTGTGCTTCATTGTTTCTCTGCTGCAAGGTGTGTCTCTGTCCTATGTTCATGTTAACAACAAAAAAATCCATCTTAGATCATACTCCAGAAATTGACTTGAAACGGATCGTCTACTTATGGCAGATGAGGCATTTTCTTTCATGCATGTGAATGCTAACCATCCACAGTAAATTAGTAGGGGAAAAAAACCTCTCCAAGCCCAAGTTACATTTTAGGTTAGCGGTCACCCCGCACTCAGAGACTGGAACAATGTTTTTAGAATGTGAAAGCACTGGTAAGTCTCTTAAATGAGATCTATGTCCTTTGAGTAGACATTTGCTTAGGGCAACCTGAAACTGATGCTTGGAAACTACAAGGGAATGCTGCTCTCATTTTGCCTAGCAACTTCTGTCCCTCTGCAGGGGAGCAAGGAGGGCTAAGGAGGCTGGATGCTACAGAAAGAGGTTAGATAAGGCCAAAAGCAATGCATCTTGAAAGGGGGGGCGAAATAAAAAAGGATTTACCCATTGATGACCCCATTTGAATAGCCCAGGTGTTCAGCAAAGGATTCCTTGAAAAGAGAGAAGAATGTGACTTTAATATGCAATCGTTAACTTTTTGGTTTCTCTAGTATGTCTAAAGCTCAGTCAAAGCAAATCAAACGATCCCCAGAGAGCGAATCAGAAACTCAGGTCTCTGAGGTCCCTTTCTGTTCCATTGGAGAGTGCCTGAGCATGCCTTGGCTAGGAGCTGAACCTGGAGCTCTTTCTGGGGAATCCACCCACAAGTCCAAGTAAAAGACAGAGTTTAATGCAAGCCCATCACAACTATCGTGTAAGCGTAAACATAACACAGCAACAGCAAGCAATAGAAATAATAGCCATTATATAACATTCACTGACTCCCTCTCAGGCCTCCCTTTTCTCTTTACAAATAAAGCCCTAACCATACTAGACCAGTGGTTCTCAACCTTCCTAACACTGCAACCCTTTTAATACAGTTCCACACATAGGCTGGGAGTTTTAGACCAGTGTAGGCCACACAGAGAGACCCCTGCTCAAAATAAAACATGGTTTTCATTTCTCAGGTTTGAAGGTCCTAAGAGAGATAACTCCAGTCTCAAAACTGGGGGTTGTGGAATTATCTGGTATCTCTACCCGGTGTGTGGAACACAAAGCAGAAAATTGGCAAACATGCACAGCATCTTGAGCCTATAATAGCCAGAGTCTGTGGTAGTTTCAATGTAATTGGCCCCTATAATCTGGCACTGAAGGTGGAAAACAGAAAGCTGGTGAAGATGTAATTGAACAAGGGGGCCATGTTCCAGCCCCAGAACACAGCAGAACTTGGCAGCTCCAGCTATGTGGTTCTGGCTTTAGAGTTAAGGATAGAAGAAATGGGTTATGGAAATTGCCTCCATGCCTAAGGAATACCGCTGTGGACAGGCATGTGTCAGGGTGTCCCTGAATGGAGGCCTAGTAGAGAGGCCATGTGTGAAGTCGTGATGCTGAAGAGCTATGGAATACCTGCTGAGGAGAGCTGCTAAGAGGGAGTGGAACCAGCCCAAGAGAAAGAAGTGTGTTGCCATCAACAAAGCTGAACAGAGTTGGAGATCTGAATAGCTTCTTGACATCAGACATGGAGATGCAGACTTTGGAGTTTGCCCAGCTGGTTTTTGGTCTTGCTTTGGTCCAGTATTTCCTCACTATGTCCCCTTCCCTGAATTTTGAAATGGTAACGTATATCCTGTGCTATTATATATTGGAAGCATATGATCTGCTTTTTGATTTTTACAGGGGAGTTACAGTTAAGGGATTGCCATGCGTCTCAGAAGATACTTTGGACTTCAAAACAAGTTTGAGGCTGTTATAGACTATGGGGACTTTTGGAGTTGGACTGAATGCATTTTTTTGCATTATGATATAACTATAAGCCTTTAGGGGCCAGGGAGTGGAATGTGGTGGTTTGAAAGAAAATGACCCCCAAAGGGAATGACACTATGAGGAGGCATGGCCTTGTTGAAGGAAGTATGTCATTGTTGGGGTGTGCTTTGAGGTCTCTTTTGCTCAAGCTTCCCTCAGTGTGACAGTTGACTTCTTGTGAATTTCAGTCAAGATGTAGCCAGCACAACATCTGCCTGCATGCTGCCATGTTCCCATCATGATGATAATGGACTGAACCTCTGAATCTTTAAGCAAGCCCTTCCAATGAAATGTTTTCTATTCCTTTATAAGAGTTGCTGTGGTCATGGTGTCTCTTCACATTAATAAAACCCTAACTAAGACAGAGTCAGTGACAACTGCAGGCTCTGGTTTCTAGGACCGTCCTCGAAACTGTTGTATAAACAAGTACCCATGCAGTGTGTCTGTCTATTCACAGACAGCCATTTAAAGTGCAAACAAGCAGGCAATGGAGAACATCTGCCCAGAACCTCCCCACACTACTCTTCTTCTTGGAGCTCCAGATACCCAGAGAGATAAATTCCCCTTCCTTCCCAAATGGCCCTACATGAAGGAAGAATGACATGCTATTTCATAATTGCTAAGACACCACAGTTCTTTATAGGAAAGAATAATATCTCAAAACTGCTTTAGGAATAGGAGGGTAGGTGAAAAGTTAACCACAATGTAAGCATTGCACCATTAGAAATTGTTTCTTGCTGGGCGTTGGTGGCGCTTGCCTTTAATCCCAGCACCCGGGAGGCAGAGGCAGGTGGATCTCTGTGAGTTCGAGGCCAGCCTGGTCTCCAGAGCAAGTGCTAGGATAGGCTTCAAAGCTACACAGAGAAACCCTGTCTCGAAAAACCAAAAAAAAAAAAGAAAGAAAGAAAGAAAGAAAGAAAGAAATTATTTCTTATGCTGCCCTGCTCCCTATCCCAGTACACTACCTTCCATCTACTTAATGTGATTTTTTTAATGAGCTACTTCGTGTATTCTAACCTTTGTGTTGACTCAAAAGGTTGGAGAGAAGGCCCTCTCAGTTCAGAGTACTGGTTGCTCTTCCAGAGGACCCAGGTTCTATTCCCAGCACCCACTTGGCAGCTCACAAACATCTGTATCTCCAGTTCCAGGGGATCCAACACCCTCTTCTTGCTTCCAGGACCACCAGGCACATAAGTAATGCACAGACAGGCATGCAGGAAAAACACTCATATACATATTTTTTTTGGGGGGGGTTTGAGACAGGGTTTCTCTGTGGTTTTAGAGGCTGTCCTGGAACTAGCTCTTGTAGACCAGGATGGTCTTGAACTCACAGAGATCCGACTGCCTCTGCCTCCCAAGTGCTGGGATTAAAGGCGTGCAAAAAAAAATTAATTTTCAAAGTTGATCCACCCACCAGACCTAGAATCTCTTTCTCTCAGTACAAAGGCAGGAGACAGCTTAGAGGGTCAAGACTTGCCCCACCCAGTCACAGTGACAAAGCAGCCTGAGAGAGGATCTCACCATTGCAATAATGGATTGTCCTTCATCTGAATATCTAAACAGCTACAGCTTGTCAGTAGAACTTTTAAAAGTGTTCACAGAGTTCAAATTTTGTTCAGATCTATAAACACATCCCCTCCTTATCCTGGAGCTCTGTCTCAACTATGCTGTGTAACGCTTGATGGACATGGTCTCCTGTATCTAGACACCCTGCTATTGCATATGGACACTCTGTTATTTCTAGGGATATTGTCCCTTATGTCCATAAATACTCTCATCTGCATCCCCACATGTTCTCTGTCCTCTCTGTCACATACTCACCCCGGCATCCATGTCATAGCTAGAGTTAATATTGCTGTGATGAAACACCATGACCAATAGCAACTTGGGGAACAGAGAATTTATTTGGCTTACATATCCTGAATCACAATCCATTGAGGGAAGGCAAGACAAGAACTCGAACAGGGAAGGAACCTGGAGGCAGGAGTGCATACAGAAGCCATGGAGGGGTGATGCTTACTGGCCTGCTCTTCATGGCTTTATCAACCTGCTTTCTTATAGTAGTTGGGACCACCAGCCCAGGAATGTCTCCACACACAATACACTGGACCCTCTCCCATCAATCGTTAATTAGGAAAATGTACTACAGGCTTGCCTATAACCAGATATTCAAGAGGCATTTTTCTCAATGGAGGATCCTTCCTGTCAGATGACTACAGCTGTGACAAGTTGACATAAAACTAGCAACACAGTCTAAAAGTACTCTATCTAGCAAGCAGATACTCCCATGTCTATGGGTACTCTCTCTGAATGTATGGATATTCTCCCTTCTGTCATATCCCTCCTAAGGTCAACAGTTCCCTTATGTATGCTCTCCCTGTCTATGAATGCTATCCCTGTATCTCAGGATGTTACCCCTGGGATCATGGATGTACTCCTTACAAGTATGCATACCCTCCTCTGTCCTCGGATCTCTATCCATAGATATCTCTAACAACAGAAGTCCTCCTGGTATCTACAGAGGGTCTTCTATATATCAGAACTCTACCCCTGTGATCAAAGATGCTCTCCTAATGTTTTTGGATGTTCTCCTTTTGTTCACAGATGCTCTGTGTCTATGGACAGTTCCCTTTGTCCTTGGATGATCTCCTTGTGTCTATGGACACTCTCCCTCCATCCATAGATGTTCACCTATATGTGTGGATGATCTCACTCTGCCCATAGGAAGATGCTCTTCCTATGTCCTTGGACACTCTATATACAAAATGCTTTCTCATACATCCACAGACACTCTCTGATCCATGTAAGGATCTTCTTCCTTCCCTGTGGATTCTCCCTCTTATATCTACAGAAGCGCTTTCCTAAGGACTTGAAGACCATAGTGGTGCCAGGATGGGCCTGTAATATGGGGAGGGGTAGTAAGAAAGTTTCAACTGATCCAACATGCATGAATGCCAAAATAGGCTGGAATGGGGTGACAGGAATACTCAAAGCTAAGAATATTTCAGCTCATTTTGTCCTGCAAATCAGGACAGCTTTTATTGTCTGGAAGGTTCTGTCAATTGTTTAAATAGACTATAGCCCTACAGCGCTTTTCCTCTTGGCCTTTTCTCTTGTTTAGTTTATAGTAGGCAGTGGCCCTTGTGATATCAACTGTCTTAGGCCCATGTGGTTCTGCAGATGGTGAAGGTGGCTTCTTGATACTTCTGCTGAAGCCAACTGCTCCACTAGACTGAAACTTGTCAATGAAGGAA